>NC_056740.1:178423032-178723032 GCF_019279795.1 Protopterus annectens | reverse complement strand
GGTATTAACAGAATCCAGGGCAGGTGGCAGCCCAAACTCAAGAAGGAGCACATCAACCTGAAAGAAATGAAGGCCCTAATCCAAGCACTTCAGGTTCTCAAACACATTTGGAAATAAGGCCCTCTTCAAGTATTTACAGACATCATCACTGTCACGTGGTACATAAACATAATGGAGGTACCAGATCATACTAGTTATGCATACTATCTCAGATTGCTTGGGACTAAGTTACCCAGAGGAACATGCCTCTACTCACTGTGTACTTCTGATTACAGAACAACTTTCTAGCAGACTCACTAAAGCAGATCCATTGAGGACGGTCATGAATGGACCCAAAACAGGCAGGTCTTTTGAGACATTCTACACAGGTGAGGAACAGCTCAGTTAAATTTATTTGCCTCAGATAGCAAAAGGCAACTTCTTGTTTTTGCACCAAGACTCCTTGCCGTCAACCTGGAAAACCAATGCATTCTCCTTCTAGTGGATAAGGAAGTTTTTTTGTGCTTTCTCTCCTCTTCTATTAATTCCAAAAGCATTACTAAAGGTCCAGAAAGAAGAACACAATAATTTTACTGGGGACTCTCTTTCAGCCAAGGCAGCATTGGCTCCCCCTCTCTTTCATCTAGCCAGGGGGAATCGCAACAAACTACCACGCAAGGTGAATCTCATAACACAACAGAGGAGATCAATGCTTCATTTGAACCAACCTGCTATCCCTAAACCTATGCCTATGGATGATAGGGTTCTGATCCCTTTCAGGCACCAGTTTTCAGAGGATGTACTACGGGTTTTCCAGGAAGCACGGAGACCCACAGGCCAAAAATTCTATATAGCCAAATTGAAAAAAATTTTCCTCTGGTGTCGTAAAAGCCATGAAATCAGAGGTGAACTGAAAGGGGAACTGCACCCAAGACCCCCAAGGAAGCCCTTGCTCCCTCCTTGGGACTTAAACTTTGTACTGGAAAAGCTCACTCTGTCACCATTCAAACCAGCAGCTTCAGCACATCTCAAATTCTGCACCTAGAAAACTATCTTGCTACAAGCCCTCACTTCTGCTAGGAGAATTTCATAACTTCAGGCCCTCATGGCTGTTCCACCCTTTTTTTTATTTTTCACAAGGATAGAGTGCTGCTGAGTGTTAACCATTCCTTCATGCCTAAGGTGGTTAACAAGATGTCCCTCAACCAGGCCATCAACCTGCCTACTTTCTTTCCTAACTCACAGAACAGAGGGGGAAGCCTCCTGCATCCCCCTACATGCACACAGACAGCTGAGACTTTATTTGGATAAAATTAAATCTATTTTTAAGTCAGATCAACTACTTGTCTCATTCATGGACTCCACACTGGGCCAGCCAGTATCTAAACAAAACATTGCAAGCTGAATCACTAAGTCCATCTCTTTTTGTTACACAATGGCAAATGCTTGTCCACCTGCCCTCAAGCTCACTCTACCAGAGCAGTGACATCCTCAGGAACCTCCTACAAAAGTGTTGATGCCAGGACAATCCTGGAAACTGCCATCGGTTCTCCTGCACACACTTTCACCAAACATTACAGAATTGATGTATTTTCAAGATCCAGAGCTGCCTTCAATAAGCCAGTTCTCTCTGGACTCTTGGACAGTGCTTCCCCTCGTTAACCATCCTCCCCTCTTTTCCCCTGAGCTCTGGAAATCACCCATCAGTTAGGACTAATACAACAGTGATCTCAGTCGGGACACATTATGGTTGTGCAAGAATTTACCATAACAGTAGCTGTCTTTACTGATCACTATTGCAGTATTCCTTCCCCCCCCCCCCATCGGATTGAGTCCTCCTCTCTCTGCCCTGTCTACAGAACTCTAGAACTGAGGAAGCTCCTGTCATTCCCTACTTGGCCCCTCCTAGCTGACCAGTCTCTCTCAGGTCTTCAGGATGCTGGCTTGGAGAGAGTCTGAAGATGTACACTTGTACATCTGCCTATATATCCCTATGCTTGCAAGTTGAGGTCATACATTGGACATAGGATCCAGCAAAGGTTAAGCTTTGGTACCCTAGCTGGATAACTACCGCACAATGGTACCTCCTATACAGAGTCAACAGATATTGCCAATATACCGGCCGACAGCCTCAGTGCCAACATTACCCCCCCCCCCGAAAAGACCAATCACAACACCAGTAGATTGCCAGGCACACAGTATTACTGCTGCACAGGTTAAAACAGCACTGTCAAAGGCCAAGAATACAGCTTCTATGAGACCTGACAATAACCCTGGCTGTGTTCTACATGAACTACAGAGTGAACTGGCACCTCACTTGTGTGCCCTGTTCAATCACAGCCTCACCTCAGGCTTTGTCCCTACCAAATGGCGCACTGCAACAGTCATCCCTCCCCACAAGGGAGGAGCGACTACAGACCCTGGGAACTATTGCCACATTAGCCTGATGAGTCTGATATGCAGAGCTATGGAACACATCATCATGGGCCTAATAAACAAGGACATAGGGAATCTCCAAACTCTGGATCCTACACAGTTTGTTTTGAGAAGGGTAGATCATGCCTGCTTAACTTGGTCGACTTCTTTGAGTCAGTCACCAGAGCTGTGGATGAAGGCAAGGTGGTTCATACAGCCTACCTTGATCTGGCCAAGGCCTTTAATACCATTCCCTACTCAGGAATCATAGAAAAACTCACTAAGGTAGGCATCAACCCCTACATATATATATATATATATATATATATATATATATATATATATATATATATATATATATATATATATATATATATATATATATATATATATATATTGATATATATATATATATATATATATATATATTGATATATATATATATATATATATTGATATCACTAGGTGGGTTGCAAACTGGCTCACAGATAGAACCCACAGTGTGAAAGTAGCCGACTCCAAGTCAGACTGTCGACCAGTCACGAGTGGATTCCCACAGGGTTCAGTCTTGGGTCCCCTCCTGTTTGGTATCTACTTCTCTGAAGTCCAGGCCAACACGAACGGACTCTGGCTGACAAAGTTTGCAGACTATTGCAAGCTGAGAGCTATTATTTACTCTCCAAGTGATGCTGACATGCTATAGAAAGGCCTCAATGAGACCAACGACTGTTGTCAGAACCATGACCTTAAGCTCAATGCCAAAAATATCGTCATCCCCCTTGGGAAAAACCCGGTTCCCTTGAATTACCACATCAATGGTAGCCCACTGAACACAGAAGGCATTATAAGAGATCTAGGAACACAGGTTGACAGCAACCTCTCTGACCACCACATTGCCACTGTGGTCAGAATGTCCTTCTATGTGGCACATCTCATTACTAAGAATTTTGCATCCAGGAAGAAAGAGGTCATTGTTTCTCTACTCTTCCCTCATTAGGCCAATCAAGTACAATGCCCCATTTGGCATGTACCTCACTAGACACCTGCAACAACTGGAGAGGCAACAAAAGTACCTCACAAAGAGGATCCTAGGTCTTAAACACTTGTCCTATATGGACAGACTCAAAAAACTCCAATTATTCTCTGTCTCATATCGCCTACTTAGAGGCAATCTCTGCTTGACTTACAAAGCCATGTCTGACCCAGCTCAGTTAGAAATGCTACATCTAAAAAAAATCCCAATCCCTCCGCACCAACCCTCCAGAGACCTCAACCTCATTACCACAATCAACAGAACATGCTGGAGGGACAGGATCATAACCCAGAGACTGCCCATGCTATGGAACAGACTTCCCATACATATCAAGTACAGCACCTCACTGGCCCTCTTCAACAGAAATCTTGATAAGTGGATGGGAAGTAGAAAATTCACCCCGGGGATCACTCCAGTGGCTCTACTCAACAGAGGCACTGGAAACTAATGTCGGGTGGCATGATGCCAGGGTAATCCTATGGGCTAGGCTTGTAAACGGTCCAAGGCCATTAGCCTAGTACGCACCTATGAACCTAATAACCCAAAAACCCACCTGTTTAAAATGCTGCAACAGTGATCTGCAGGAGGTCTCCTGTTATGCTAAGTTCTTACACAACTATTTTTAACAGCAGTACATTGACCTATCATTTCCATACAGCAATAGATATTTCATTGCTTACTTAAAGGAGGAAGTTAAGTGCCACATATCTTCATCTTGCCTCCTGTGACAAGCATGTCACTGCCTAACTAAGGACGGTAGAGCAAAGACATCTTTTACTGCCAACATGTGAATCACACATCCTTGCCTCTTAAGAGAAACACTACTCCACATACTGGTCAAATAAAAGACTGTACCTGCCACCCAAAACATGAAAAGTAAGTCACAAATCTGTCTACCTTCACTTCCCAAACTTTAAAAGGTACATCCTTCTAAAATCTAAATTCTAAATCTAAGGGACAGCAGGACTGCACAGTTCAATTAATCTTCTGCCCATTCAATGGCAAACATGTCTTTTACCTCAAGGAGAGGAGCACTGCAAGGGATCTGCCCCTGCTCCTAAAATGCAGACAGCATGTCACTCAGTGTTTCATCAGTGTGGGCTGCTTTAACATCTTCATTCACTGATGTTATTTAGTCTTACATCCATCCACTTTACCTGTCAGCAGTGTGTGTGTGTGTGTGTAACCATGTAGATTGCAGGCAACATGCAGATATCTGTCAGCTGCATTTTCTTAAAATATCAAAGATATGCTCTTTCAAAATACAAATAGTAGTAAATACTCCACTTCTTTCTTTCTCTTCAAGCAGTGAACGCTGTAAGGAAGGAAGGGAGAAAAATCAGACAGGTCACGTTGGCCTGTCTCCAGATTACTTTACCTCACTATGTCTTTATTGAGCAGAGACAACAAATACCACTGTTATGAACTTGGCCATCTCTAAAGAATATTCCTCTGTAGCAACATGTTTCATCATCAGGACTTCATTGTATAAAAACACATCAAAGACAAAGCCTTCATTTATTTAAAAACTCACACCATCACGTCTATAAAGGCCCTGTTCATCTTATTTCAAGCTATGGTTATAAACACAATACATCAATGATATGCTAACGTTTAACACTCTCTTGGAAGCCACTGTAACGTGGGACCAAACTTTGACTTAGGGAACTCAAATTTCTTGAGTTACAATTAAAACCAAGCAGAAGTCAAACAGCTTATAAATGCAAGGCGATAACATTAGAATAATAAAAACATACTTTTTTTTAGTCAGCAGGTACTCCATACTTTTTCATTGCTCCACCTCACCTCCATGTTCTGCCACTGTGTGCATGTGTGTGTGTGTGTGTGTGCGTGTTGGGGGGGGTATCTGCACAAAGAGCAATGTTGTTTCATCACAGAGAGGCAGGTTGAGTTATTGATGCAGTCGTACCCAAACAAAACAGGGGCCATGTCATATGAAACTGATGAACAAGCAAGCAGAACAGAAGCACAGCTCACATTCCAGAAAGCTTTAGCGAGTGTAAACTAAAGAATGCTGAATCATCACTTGGCCAGCGACTCAGGTCAGGCCACAATCTACTCTCAAACTTATTTCCCTACTTTCCCTTTTTAAAGGGGCATTGTTTCATTTTCTATTGATGAATGGAATACCATCATACGCTTTTTTTTTTCCCAAGTGAGCTTCCCCTCTCCAAAGTCTAACAGCATTACAGCCCAGAAACTTTCCACAATAATCTCTGCCTCACTTTCAGCAGCTCTGCCTGGGAACTACAACACAATATGTGCTGGCTCTCAGTCCAGAATGCCGGTAAACAAACTTTCAGACACAATTCTAAGACGAGGCTCAATGAACACAGCTTACTCTCTCTCTGTAGAAATCTTACTTAGTTGTTCTGTAAAACTTGCCAACAATCTCTCAGTAAACAATTTTCACCCAACAGATTTAAACAGACATGCTGTATCTCAACAAAGTGGGTTCTTCACTCTCTGCAATGACATACAGGCCAAGTATCAGTGGTAGAGGGGAGTACCTGTAATGTAAGCAGAAAGAATAGGTGCACCACCTCAGTACTTCACTGCAGACTAAAGTGGCTTCAGAATGACCTGTAGAGCACCACCAGCACAAGACGGACTTTTGAGTAATAAGACATGGCCACATTGGAAAGGGGATTGAGCTGCATGCCAAAATTCTAGCGCTTTCAAAGAATTGCTCATATTGTGCATCTACAGGGAAAAAAAAAAACACTTGCATTTGTATCAGTCCTTCTTCTTTCTCTCTCTAAGCAACACCAAGCCGTCTCCGGTTAGTGTCCACTACTACTACTGACTTACCCATTCTCATATGAATTATTTATTAAACAGCCTAGTTTATGTCATCCATGCAGTACGGCAGATTAAGGATGGGAGTCCTGACTGCTGCTATTATTTACTCGAGATGTAATGACTGAGAAATAGAACAGCTGTAATGGGCTGTGATCCTGCAACACATTTATGTCAGCAGCATTTTTTGTTCCACTCCGTTTCTCCAGTCTCTCTTCCCAAAGGACATGGACATGCAGTGCCAAACATATCCTGCCATGTGTCCCACATTACATACTGTGACATGATATACCAAGCCTCCATCAGCAATGAGACTAGCTCTACTGTCAGAGATGGGCAGCAGTCACACAGTCATTCATTTCTTCTGACAGCCCAAATCAATCATGAAACATAGCTGCAGTCAGGAACTATCTAAATCGCCTTCTCAGTAAGTTTACTTAAAAGTGAACAAACTTACACACACACACAGACACACATATATATATATATATATATATATATGTGTGTGTGTGTGTGTGTATATATATACACACACACACACACACATATACAGGTCTACCTGACATTGCTGACAGTCCAGAATGCAGACAACCATATGGCCAACACCATATGATCAACATTCGGATTGCTGACAATGGGAAAAGTACAGTTTTGTACCTACCATAAATGTAGATGTTCGAAGATCCACATTGCTGCAGTCCTTACACTTGGGTAGTCCGCTGTCCTCGGTCGGCCCGAATATCAAAGTATAAGGCTGACGTCAGTCAAGGCGCATTTGACTGACATCAGGACGTCAGGGTACAAATGCGCATGACCGACGTCATATCCTCAGTCTTTTCTTGCCCCAGATGCCAGAAGACCCTAAAAATAAAGGTCAAAACCCAAAGACAACCACCAAACAACCAACCATCCTAACACTAAAAATATGTACAATATATACAATATACCTCATATTGACAACCCAACCCACACAACCGCCTCAAACTACAGAGGGGAAGGAGGGAGGGTAAATTGGACTGCAGCAATGTGGATCTTCGAACATCTACATTTATGGTAGGTACAAAACTGTACTATGTTCTTCATCTCACATTGCTGCAGTCCTTACACTTGGGTAGAATCCCAAAGCAGAGGTAAGGGAGGATGGCCAAACTATAATGAAGCAGGAGCTGCCAAAATGCCCTGCAAAACAGCAGTGGCAAAACCAGCCCTGGATTTAGAGTACAGTGGAAGGTGATAATGCCTAGAGAAAGTATGCACTGAACTCCAAGTAGCTGCCTCCAAAATATCCTTAGTTGCCACCCCTCAAAAAGCTGTTGAAGTGGCAGTAGCCCTAGTGGAATGAGGCCTAATCCCAGCTGGAATCTCCTTGCCATGATGGGAATAACAGAAAGCAATGCAAAACCCAATCCACTTAGAAATAGTTTGTTTTGACACAGGCTTGCCCTGAGAACTCAAAGCAAAAGAAACAAATAACTGCTGAGACTGCCTGAACCCCTTAGTTCTGTCCAAATAATATCGCAACTGCCTGTGTACATCTAAAGTGTGCAAAATCTTTTCCCCTTTATTTTGGGGATTTGCATAAAAAGTAGGCAAATGAATAGTTTGGTTTAAAGCCACACTAGAAACCACCTTAGGCATAAAGGAAGGATTAGTACGTAAAGATACCCTATCCTTATGAAAAATTAAGAAAGGCTCAACCGCCATAAGGGCCTGCAACTCAGAAACCCTTCTTGCAGAGGTAATAGCCAACAAAAAAGCAGTCTTCCATGACAAAACTTTAATTCAGCAGTAGCTGCAGGCTCAAAAGGTTGTAGAGTGAGTTTCTCCAACACAAAATTGAGATCCCAAGCAGGAGTAGGAGCTCTTCGTGGGGGTCTTATATTCTTTGCCCCTCTAAGAAATTGCTTGAACAAAGGATGAGAAAACAATGGTGGGTCACAATCATAGTGAGCGAAATTGCTGCAGCATGAACCTTAATAGAAGAGAAGGACAAACCTTTGTCCAATAACTCAGTAAGATATTGAAGAGCCACACTTAAATTAGGCTCAGAAACATCAAAATCCTTTGCTGCACTCCAAAATAAAAATCTCTTCCATTTATCTGCGTACACTTTCCTTGTACTAGGCCTTCTAGCTTCCAAAATAACATTCAAAACTTGCTGTGGAAGTGGAGGCCCACTATGGTTCAAAACAGAATATGCTAGGCTGTTAGGTGCAGAGAGTGAAGCTTGACATTGAGCAAATGACTGTCCTCCTGAGACAACAGGTGTGGAATCGAAGACAAAGGCCATGGAGGCTTCCGTACCAGGCTTCTCAGTAATGGGTACCAATGCTGTCGAGGCCAATCTGGAGCTATCAAAATCATCCTTGGCTTGTCTTGTAGTAGTACCTTTGGGAGGAGAGGCAGAGGCGGAAAGGCATACACATGAAGATTGCTCCAATTGAAGGAAAGAGCATCCACTTTCCAAGCTGTGGGATGAAACCTTTTTGTGCAAAACTTTGGCAGCTGATGGTTTAGTGGAGAAGCGAACAGATCTATGTCTGGAGTTCCCCATGACACTGTCAATTTCTGAAATACATGAGGATCCAATTTCCACTCGTGGGGATCCATAATTTGTCTGCTCAACACATCTGCTAAGGAGTTCTGTGCTCCGGCAGAAACCTTGCCTGAAGATTTAGCTGTAAACTGAGAGCAGTCTCCCACAAAATCATTGCTTGCCTGCATAGAGGATAAGAATGTGTTCCGCCTTGCTTGTTGATGTACCACATGACAGTTGTGTTGTCTGTTAGAATCAACACCTGCCCTGGAAGAAGTAAATCCTTGAAAGCTATTAATGCAAACTGGACTGCTAACATCTCTTTCAAGTTGATATGTAGATGTTGTAGTCTGGCAGGCCACTTGTCTTGTATCCACTTTCCATTCAGATGAGCTCCCCAAGCTTTGTCTGAGGCATCTGTCGTTAGAATCTGACTCGCCTCTGGCCGGGTCACAGAGAGTCCCTTGTTTAGGTGACATTCCTGAGCCCACCACAACAATTCCTTTTGAATGCAAGGTATTATTTGAATGACAGTGTCCAAATCCTGGCAGTGCTGTGTCCATACATTTTTGAGATACCATTGTAGCTTCCTCATATGCAGTTTGGCATTGGGAAGCACCAGAATACAAGATGCCATGAACCCCAAGGCTTGAAGGACTGTCCTTGCAGTCAGCCTGGACTGATGAGACAACCGATGAAAGTAAAGGGTAAGATTCTTTTGTTTGTCCGGGGTCAAAAAGGCCATCTGGGATGCTGTATTCAGTCTCACACCCAGAAAGCACATGTCCTGAGAGGGTACTAGACTGGACTTTATTTCGTTCACAGAATACCCCAGGCATCTTAGCACTGCTATCACATAATCCAAATGATGAAGAAGCTCGTCCCTTCCTTGAGCCAGAATCAGGCAGTCGTCCAAATAAGGATAGATCTGTATTCCTTTTAACCTGAGGAAAGCTATCACTGGAGCCAGAACCTTCGTGAACACTCTGGGCAGTAGATAAGCCAAAGGGCAATGCAGAGAACTGATAATGAGAAGTCCCAGCTCGAAAACGCAGATACTTCCTGCAACTCAGTCTGATAGGAACATGAAGATAAGCCTCCTTGAGATCCAAGGTTACCATCCAATGATCTTTGCCCAGCAGAGGTAAAAGCTGCTGTAACGTCAACATTTTGAACTTGGGAATGTCCAGATAAGTGTTGAGGATAGATAAGTCCAAAATTGGTCTCCACGTGTTCCCTTTCTTTGGTACTAGGAACAGGTGAGAATAAAATCCTAGGCCCACTTCCGGCATAGGGACCGGCTGTATGGCCCCTATTTGGAGTAACAGAGAAATTTGCTTGTGAGCCTCTACTCTTTGTTGAGGAGGAACGTCTGGCATGCCTTTGAAAGGAGGCAAGGTATGAAAATAAAACCTGTAACCGTGGTAAATGATATCCAATACCCATCTGCCTTGGGTAATTAAACTCCAATTTTCTTTGAAAAGTGCCAACCTTCCTCCCAAAGGTGCTGCCAGACGAGCAGGTTCTGGCAGCTGAAAAGGTAGGTCATTGGGTCTGTTTACGAAAGGACTGACCCCTGCCCTCACCCGAAGACTGTGCAGGAGAACTCCCTGTTCTAGGCCTGAAAGAGCCCTGAGCTCTGCCCCTACCACGTCTAGATCTACCCCTAGACTGGGAATCATAAGAAGGATAGGTCCCACCCCTTAGTAGGCCAATTTCTACTAAACTTTGGAGGCTGAACCTGCAAAAAATCTTTAACAGTCTGCATAGACTTAGCCTTGTCTTCCATTTTCTTTAAGACTGTCTCAACAGGAGAATCAAACAACACATCAGATTGTAAAGGAGCATCTAAAATCCTTGTTTTAACATGGTCAGATAAATTCTGATCCCTCAGCCAGGCGTGCCTGCGAAGAACTGACCCAGTGGCAGCCACCCTAGACGAGGCCTGTACAGCATCAAAACCACATTGCAAAGAATGCTTACCCACCTGTTCAGAAACATGTACTAAATCTTGTAACTCTTTACAATCAATACCTTCCGCCAGAGCATCAACCTTAGACTTCAATTGAGAAAGGAGATAGTTTTGGTATTTCAACATGTGAAACTGGCAATTCAAAGCCCTCATAGCTAGAGTGGAGGAAGTATAAACTTTCTTTCCCCATCTATCCAAGGCCCTGGCCTCTTTATCTGAAGGAACCGGATTCTTGACAACAGAAGCCTTAACACCTTTAGGCCCCTGACTAACAGTTTCTGGGTCTGCCCTAGGACTCTTAAAAAGATACTTATGAGCCTCAGGCACCCTGTAATACCTATCCGGTTTAACAGGAGCAGGAGGCAAAGAATCAGGATTAAGAGAAGCCTCTGTAAAACATCTTCCACCACATCCAAAACAGGAGGTATAGCCAAAGGCCTATGCTGGGGTAAAACAAAATTCCCTAAGCCTTTTCCTGGAATCAGAGAAGTCCTGACCTTCCCACTTAAAATGCTCCCTCATGGAATGAAGAGTTTCTGAAAAGAAAAATCCTCAGGAGGAGAAGCAGAAGGAGTAGAATCATCCACATCAGAATCAGAATAAGGGGAATACTCCTGCAAGTCTTCAGCCGAAGACTCTGAAACATCCGAAGCCTGCTCAAAACTCCCTAGCTCAGGTTCCACCCTAGGTCTCTTATCAGGAGGGGCAAAGAACCCTAATTAAAGTAATCAAATCTTCTGCCATTTTAAGCATATGCTTCTTGGGCACAGTTCCTGAAGAACTAGGGGTGACACCAACTGAAGCTAAACCTGGCCTGCCTCTGGGGGAAGCCTTGGAAACAGAAGGAGAGGGCCTAACCACCCTAGGAAGGGAGGGGAGTATAGTAACCTGAGAAGCCCCATCAGCCTGACCTGCCTCCTGAGAGGCCACATCCTGCCATAACAAAGTCTCTCCCTGGGATCCCAAAGAAACCTCCGGTGGAACCACCGGCTCCACCGCCTCTAAAGAACCGGCGTCCGGTACAGACGGTTCCTCTAGCCTAGGCTTAACTGCTTTGTCCTTGCGCTTCTTGAAGAAGCGGGCCGGAGCCTCCGACGGCATTTTATAATTGCACCGCTTCCGAAGACTAACCTGGCACAATCTAACCTTCTCTTTATAGTGCGCTTATTGAATCTAGCACAAGAGCGACACCCAACAACGTCGTGCTCAGGCCCTAAACAAGGAATACACAAAGTATGGTAGTCTCTATGCGGTATCTGTTTCCCACAAGAAATACAATTATTCACTTTTTCTGACATCCGGTAAACCACTGAGGCAAGAAAAAACTAAAATATTCCCCAACGGGGTACTTAGCCAACTTTGACTCGGTCTGAAACTCCGAAACCGAACAATTTCAGAACGCCAACCGGCACTTTCAACGCTGCTTCTGCATCGGACCATGCGGCAAAAAAGACTGAGGATATGACGTCGGTCATGTGCATTTGTACCCTGACGTCCTGATGTCAGTCAAATGCGCCTTGACCGACGTCAGCCTTATACTTTGATATTCGGGCCGACCGAGGACAGCGGACTACCCAAGTGTAAGGACTGCAGCAATGTGAGATGAAGAACATCCTGCATCTCACTATAGTGCGGAATGGAAAGATTTCCATTCCTGCACTGTAGTGCGAACTCGGAGCTGGTATATTAAAGTTACAGGGGGTGTGGGGGGTGTAGTCCCCCTGCTAGCACTTTAAAGGAAATTTGATTTTCTTTTTTCTGGATTTGTTCATAATGTCGAGATTTTGAATGTCGGCCATATGGTTGTCGGCATTACGAAGTAGATCCACATACACATATATATATATATATATATATATATATATATACACACACACACACACACATATACACATACATACATACATATACACACACTGTGTGTCTAACTGAAGACGGCAAAATGTCTAAACACTGCTATCTCGAACATATACAGGCAATAGTATGACAAGTAACATCAGGCAATAATAATCCCACCATAAAGGTATAAGAGAACAGACAATGGAAACAGGGCTATAGCTGAATAAGCTAATTTCAAAATATGTTCATATTCCAGTACCAGTTTTAACCTATTCAGGACCGCAAGGGAGCTGGAACCTACCTGGGAATCAACAGGGATAACACAGAAATCTAATTCTTGACAGGATGCCAGCCCGTCAGGTGAGGTTCAGTAAGTTTTGTCAGTGTTCATGTACATGCACTTTGCAGGTATAGAATCAGAAGTGTAAAATCTTGGTGTTGTACAGCACAAGCAGCTTACATTATGACAGCACATACCATTACCCTAGATAACATGCTTTCACACTTACACTGTTGTCAGCAAATTCAAATGAAGTACTTATTAATCATTTTACAAGTAAATATTAACTCATGAAGCAACTTTCATGGGATGAGAGGCACACAAGAATCCTTCCAAAGTAGAGATTTCAGAGGGCACTGAAAATAGGCCATTGCTGACTGGCCTTTAACTGGTCAGAACATTTGTACGTATGTACATAAAATAGATGGCACAGAAAAAAAAAGAGCATATAGGATCACTTCAGCTAGAAAAGGAGTACCTTCTTCTCCCAAACACTGCAAACCAATCAGGCTTCTCCAGGATTCAACAGTCTTCCTCTCAGTTCTGTACTCTGTTAACAGATTCCATTGTTTTGAGCTCTCTTGGTGAAAAAAATGCTTCCTTGTACCAAGATTAGTATTCAGTCTTTCTCTTATGACCCCTCCTATATGCTCATATTTTCATCTAATAAATACATAGACCCATACTGTGTACCCTCTTAACTCATCTTTTCAAGTGAAAATAGTTAAGCTTACTTTTACTTGACCTGTTGTAATTCCTATAGTCCCTACTTTTAGTTTGTTGCACAATCTCCATAGCCATTCTCTATACACTTTCCAGCGCTGTGTTCTTCCTTTCACAGTAAGATCACCAGAATTATACAGGGTACAAAGCATTGCTAATTTTCTGACTCTAAAATGTAACCGCCTGTGACAATGTGAGATATTTCCAGCTATGCCAGTGGAAGTAGGGCAGTGGATGTGTAACGTATGCCTGCACAACTAGCTGGAATTTAGTAAAGAATTATATGTTATTTGAATATCAAACTGAAAAAAATGATACAAAGTAAGTGAAAGTCTCTGTGTGGGATTTGTTTACAACAGTGGAGAAAATGATCTACTTTATCTGACATGAGTTTAAGGCAAAAGAAAGGAGTTCCCCAACGGGGTACTTCTGTTTCAGATGACTTCTCACTGGTGGGGACCAACCGATGCACTGAAACACTGCATTGGGCTCAGATGGCAAGAAAAGGCTGATTTCATGATGTAGGCCATCTCCCTATATACCCAAGCGTACTGATGCTGGTTAGGGCATCTGCCAGCCTTAAGAGGAAGAAATAATTTTCTCTGATAGTCGGGACGGCCAAGGGCTTTCACGGCAGGAAATCTAACAAGTCAGGACTGCAACAGTGAAACACAAACACCTAATGTTTCTGTAAATTGTGTGTGTACTACTTTTTTTAAAGAAAAGTTGAAACCTCCTAAACAGCTTCACCAAAATGTCATATTTTGAAAAAAAAAAAAAAAAAAAAAATATATATATATATATATATATATATATCTTAAAAGTTTTAAAAAATGATTTCTCTCCCATGCTATTACAGTAAAATACATCAAAAGAAAATATTTACACTCTACAATGTCACCTGCGTGTTACACTATCAGTTACTCAGATGATAATAGACTGTCAAATCATGACAGGTGGTTATGACCAAGTGAGGAATAAGCTATCGAGAAAGACGAGCTAAAAGAAATGCTAACAGAAAAAAATACCAAATAATGTGCATTGTATACAACTGCTTAAACAGGACAGTTCCAAGCAGTAGAGTTTTTAAACTAAAGATTGCAGCATCTGACTGGCAGGGGTTTATTACAGATCACGCAATTATCTACCCACAGTGATTTCTGCCATTAACGGTTTTCCCTCTGAGAGCTGAGTGGTAGCTATTTTTAGGCTCCTGGAGTTAAGAAAATTAAATGTTAATTATGTCAGAGTTGTCAAGCTCTTCTTAACAGTTAATCACTGAGCTATAAACACTTACAGTGGTTTTATTTAAGGCTTTTTGACTTAAATCAATATTTCATTATAGTTTTCTACTGGCAATGGTCAATCACTCTTTTTACCATTCTGGTTACACATTCAGAGCACTGTCCCTGGGTGATGCAGATCACTGATACACCTTTCCTGGTGCTGTGACACTTTCATTTCAACTTTTTGCTACTCCTGCAAAGTACAACATAATCCTCCATAACCATTGCACTGGTAAGCCTGTATACCAACAATGTAATGGAGTGAAATTCTAATACAGTCCTCCAAACTCTGATTAAATGAACTGTACAGAACAGTAACCATACAGTGTGTAGAACAGTGTGTGTGTGTGTGTGTGTGTGTGATACCTTTAAGAAGCTTTTTAAGGTCAGCATGTACACATAAATAGCAAGCATGTGCTAGCTTCAGTGCCATTTTGAGAGTACAACCAGAGACGGAGCATGTATGAGTGTAATAGCTTGTTTGTTTATAAATTTATCTAAGTTAAAATTATTAAGCCTCAATCCTGATGTGTTTGTACATAATAAAGCAGCTTGAACATAACCCAGAAAGACTCATCTAATTTAACCCGACTAGACGAGTGACATGGTGTCAGAAGTGGGATTCCACAGACTGCTTTTCAGAGTTACGAGGTGCAGAGTTAACAGTGAAGGCAAACTAAGAGAAACGAGCACGGAAAAGGGCCAGAAATTAACCAAAGGAAGTGAAAACTTGCATAATTGATTTATTTTATTGAAAAGATAAAACGAAGTATTACAAGGGCGCAAACCACATTATTAAACAAGCAAGAGGCACAAGAAATGTTTAAAATTAAGATATTTGATAAAATGATTATCAGAAAAGCACACAAGGGGTTTGGCATTACTTTTGAATTGCAAAACAAGCATGTTTAAAGCAAAATGTGCATGTTTAGAGTAAAATGAGCACAAGAAAAGTATAATGGGCATGGAAAATAATTAAACAAGCAAAACAAATATAATAAGGGCAAAAAAAGGGGGGTACATTAAGCATAAATAAGGCAAGGCAACTGCATGTTTTTTGGCATAACTATTTCGCATTGTATTCAGGGCATAAAGAATAGTTGTGTAAAATCTTAACATAACCGCAGATGTCCCTTCTCTCCCATATTGCAGTATTCTCACATGTGGGGATCCTCTACCTCTGGCGACCCAAATGTCCAGGTCATATACAAAAGCTTAGCCTGGCTGCTGTAAGGTGCATGGGACATCACACACAGGGACCATAAACTGTGGGCCATAAATGTGATGTCCACATGCACAGATCTCAGAACTGAATGCCCAGTCAGACAATAGTGCAAGATTAGCTGAAAAAAGATGCCATCCAGATAAGGGAAAAGGTCTTACAGGGGGTAGGTGGGAGGGATAGGAATACTGCAACATGGAAGAGAAGGACATCTATGGTTATGGTAAGATTTTACACAACTGTTCTATGTCCTTCTACTCTCATGTTGCAGTATTCTCAGATGTGGGATTGTAAAAAAGCTCAACTTGTGATATGGATGGAGGAAGAAGGTGCAGTCTCTAAGAATCCATGGAGGACAGCTTTGGCAAATCCTGCCCTGGCTCTGGAGATGCAGTCCAATTTACAGTGTTTAGTGAAAGTGTGGACTGAGGACCATGTAGCTGCCTCCAGGATAGTGCCTGTATCTAGATATTTTAGGAAAGCCCCTGAGGAGGCCACTGCTCTGGTAAAGTGGGCTCTTATGGCAAGTGGTAACTGTCTTCCCTGGAAGGAGTAGCAGAAGGAAAATGTTTTGGATATCCAAGAATATATAGTTTTGCTTGGATACCACTTTCCCCAGGGCCCTGGTGTGAAAGGACACAGAGCTGGTTGGACTTTCTGATGTCCTTAGTCTTATCCAGAAAGAACCCAAGCTGCCAGTGAACATGTAGGGAATGGAGCACACTCTCACAGTCATTCTGTGGTGAAGGAAAGAATGTAGGTAAATGGACAGATTGGTTAAAGGAAAGTTCATTGACCACTTTAGGCATGAAGGAAGGGTTAGTGCACAGAGATTCCCTATCCTTATGGAAAATGAGGTAAGAAGGGATAGCCACGAGAGCTTATAATTATGAGACTTTTCTAGCTGAAGTCAGGGCTACTAGCAGAGCAGTTTTCCAGGTACACATTTTTAATGTGGCTGAAGCTGCTAGTTCAAAGGGGGCAGTAGTAAGTTTTTCCAGAATGAAATTCAAGTCCCAAGGAGGAGGTATGAGCTTCCTTGGTGGTTTGCTGTGAAAGACCCCCTTGAGAAAACGCTTCACCTCTAATCTGGATAACAAGGGCAGATCAAGAGGTAAACAGGCTGAGAAAGCAGACAAGTGGACTTTCACTGAAGAATGTGAAAGTTTAGGAGCTCACACACAAACTAGAGGTATAACCAATTGAAAGGGTTCTAGCTGCATTTTAAGACACCAATTGGAGAACCTTCTCCATTTGGATAAATAGGATATCCTAGTAGTAGGTTTCCTTGCCTCCTGCAGTACAGACAGCACATCCTCTGAATAAAGGTGTCTGAAAGGGATCAGAAGTTTATCACCCAGAGGGTAAGACAGTGTTTGCAGATGTGAGTGGATGAGAGATTCTTGTGCTGTGTGATGAGGTCCACCTAGTAGAGGCAACTAGTGGTGATTGCCCTTGGCTAGTGACAATAGAATGGGGAGCCAGTGCTGTCTTTGCCAATAGGGGGTCACAGCAAGATTTTTGGCTTGTCCTGCTGAATTTTTAGCAGGACCTTCTGTATTAGAGGAAAGGGGGGAAGCACACAGGAATATCCCATTCTATGAAATTGAGAAGTCATCCACTCTCCAAGCTTGTTGGGAGGGGTAACCTTGAGCTGAATAGCTGTAGTTCTCTCTTCTGAGGGGAGGCAAACAGATCTATCTGTGGAGAACTCCACTGGTGGACTATGTCCAGGAAGACATCTCTGTGTAACATCCATTCATGATTTTGAGACAATGATCTGCTGAGGGCATCCACCTGATCATTGTTCTGTGATGGGATGTACACTGCCTATAGGGTTATTCTGGAGTGAGTAGTTAACTCCCATGTTTGTGAGGGCAGACTGCAGATTAAGAAAGATCTGGTTCCACCTAGCTTGTTGATATACCACAGGACTGTGGTGTTGTCTATGAAGATTTTGAAGGGACCTGGATGTATGAGAGGGAGGAATACCTTCAAGGGCTAGGAGAAGAGTAGGCATTTCCCTGATACTTGTGTTTTTTTCCGTAGGCGGGGCTCCCATTGACCCCACACCTTGAGTCTATTCACAGTGGTCCCCCCTTCCCAGATCTGATGCATCTGCATACACCTGCTGATCTGCAGGGAGAGGCTGTAATGGGAGTCCTGTATTCAGGTGAAATTGCTGAATCCACCACCTTATTTCCTTCTTCAGGCAGGAAAAGATGGGCACCTGAAAGTCTAGGGAGTGTGACTGCTGGGACCAAACATTCTTCAAGTACCACTGAAACTTCCTCATGTGTAGCCTGGCAAGGGGCAACATGGGAAGAGTGGCTGCCATGAAACCCAGAAGGTGAAGAAATTCCCTGGCTGAAATGGAGCTGACAAGGAGTAGATCCTGAAAATAGCTGGTCAGACAACTGTCCTTTTCTGGTGGGAGGAACGCCTTCATCAGGTCTGTTCTTTTTCTGCAACCCAAGAAAATTTGGTCCTGGGATGGAGTAAGGGAGGACATGAATAGGTTTGACAGTGAATCCGAGGCTTCCTAGGAGTGAAATTGTGAATGTGATTTGTCTTTGTAAGGTACTTGCCTCCTCTGCCTGAATGAGGAGGTAGTCCAAGTATGGGAAGATTTGTATGCCTGTTGTTCTGCAGAAGGCTACTACTGGGGTTAGACACTTTGTAAACACCCTTGGTGCTGTGGATAAACCAAAGGGCAAAGCAGTAAACTGATAGTGCAAGGATGACACAGCAAAACACAGGAATTTCCAAATGTGTGGGTGGATGAAGATATGCCTCCTTCAGGTCTAAAGTGGCCATGAAGGCACTGGGTGTCAAGAGTGGAATGAGGGTTTGTAGGGACAGCATGCTGACAGAAGGTACCTGGAGAAAGGGATTTAAAAATGACATGTCCAGGATGGGCCTTCCATGGGCCATCCTTTTTTGGAACTAGGAAGAGCCTAGAATACTAGCCTTGACCTTCTTGTCCTGGGAAACCTTCTCTACTGTACCTTGTTGGAGCAAATCCTGAATGACCTGAGGTATGAGATGGATTTGGGTTTTTGGAGGGAGGAGAATACCTTTTGTTGAAGGCTTTTCCTGCCAAGTCATGAAATACCTTCTTTCCACAACTGGAAGAACCCAGCTGTCTGGCGTGATCTGATGCTACATGGGAGGACAGTGAGAGAAGTGGGCAGAAAGGGGAAGATAAGAAAGAGTGTCTAGCCAGTCACGCATTGTTAGGTCCATCAGGAAAGGGCTGCATCAGAGTAGTGTAAGAGGAGCCAGTCCTGATGAAAGGAAGCTTCCTGGTACTTTTTCTTGGTTTAGATGAAGGGGGCCAGAGACCTTTCTGACAAAACTTGGCTTGGCTGGGTAGTGAAACTTTGGAACTGGGGAGACAAAGAGATGCTTGAGATCCTGCAGCTCTCTGTTTTTCTCTTGTAGATTTTTTAAAAGCTCTGCTGACTGCATTCCAAAAAGGAACTTGTTGTCAACAGGGGCAACCATGATTTTGTTTTTGAAATCATCTGGCAGGGGCTGCAGCCTGAGCCAGGAGTACCTATGCAGAACTAAGACTGATGCATCAGATCTAGCTGATGCTTCAGTAGCATTGTAGCTGCATTTAATGGAATGCCTGGCTAACTGGGCAGCCAAAGAGAGCTTATAGGCAACCTGAGGTTTGCTTGGAGAATCTGGCATTGAGGAGAGCAGTGTTGAGGCCTGGGAGACTAGGTCTAGAGCATACTTAACTATACGAGTTTGGTAATTGATGGCTCTAAAAGCCATGGTTTAAAAAGTGTAAATCTTCTTTCCTAATCTGTCCATCACCTTACTGTCTTTATCTGATGGCAGTAGGGAAGAAGAGGGAAGTTGCCTGCATTGTTTGTCTGCTGAGACAGCAATCACAGCAGGGTCTGCCATAGGGGGGTTTAATGAGGAACTTTGTAGAACCTGTCTGGCCTCTTTGTGGTGGGTGGCTAAGATTCAGGGGTTTTAGAAGCAGAGGCAAAGGCATCCAAGTATGCAGGTATTACAGGAGGGATAGCAGAGGGTGAGGGAGATTCCATATGCAGAAGCTCAAAATCTCTCGTCTGCACCTCTGTCATTTGGGTGGAATCCCACTTGAAATATTCCCTCATTTTGGAGATGGTCTCCCCAAAGGTTATGTCTTCAGGTGGAGAATCCCCTTCCAAAGAAATCCTGATTAGGAGAGTAGTATCCCAATGGGGAAGCTAGCTGTGAAGCATAAGAAAGGGACTCATCAGAGGAGGAGAAAGAATCTTCCTCTTCTGTATGAGACAGTGGCATAGGTCCAGCAGAAGCAGGCCTAGAGCTCAAAGTTGCAAGGGCAGTAGATTTAGAAGCCATGGGCCTTAGAGACAAAAAGGCCTGAAACAGGGACTGGGAAAATGCCTGCCAGTCAGGCACATCTTCTGTTGGAGAAGATGTGTGCTTTGTCTTTTGCTTCCTTTTTAGAGGAGTACTGAGTCTTGGCTGAATTGGAGTAGGCCTAGTATCCAACATCAGGCCAGGAGTAGAAGCCCCTTCCTCGGAGGCGGACGGTAGTACTGGCCATTTGGGAGAACCTGGCTCCCCCAACATCGGAGACTAACGTCACAGGTACCTCCATGGATATGCAGGCCGGAGAAGCAAGGGTGGCTTCTGAAGTGGCACCCACTGAAGTCGACGGACCTAACGGACGTTCGTCAGCCCCTAGACTGGAAGTTGGTGGGATGTCCATACTCTGAGGTGCAGTCTCAGGCCCAACTAACTCGGCCTTCTTTTTTGGCAGTTTCAACGAGACAGCCGGTTCAGGATCTATACCACTGGCCAAGCATTTCAGACACCGGTTTTCGGCGAAAAGCTTTCGGGCTGTGAGATGGCTGCCCAGTGTCTCAGGAAGAAATGACTGGCAGATGGAACACACTTTGGAATTGTGGGACGGGCCTAAGCAACATAAGGAGAGGTTATGGCCGTCTTTGTATGGAATTTGACAACCACACTTACATTTTCCCTTCCTAGATGAAATGGACAGAATCAGGTAAATAAAATCTATACAGCAATCTAAGCTTTAGCCAAAAGTACAAAATGATTCCCCAACGGGGGTACTTATCTTTGTTGAAGCCAGTTATACACAGCTGAATGAACAAACTAACGTTCAACTGCGGCAGAGATGTTCTGAGGTCTGTCCATGTGGACGTCACATTTATGGCCCACAGTTTATGGTCCCTGCATGTGATGTCACACACACCTTACAGCAGCCAGGCTAAGCTTTTGTACATGAGCCGGACGTTCAGGTTACCTGAGGGGGAGGATCCCCACATCCAAGAATAATGCAACATGAGAACAGAAGGGACATCTAGAGTTATTTGAAGTATCTCAAAGTGTGTAAAAGTGCTGACACTGTGTGCTTATTACTGTGCATTTATTCTGAAGAGTTTATTTGTGTGCAAAGTACAACTACTTCATGAAATACAGTTAAAGTACAGCCATTTCGAAAGGTTTCTTGTGCTTGGTGTGTCTGTTCGCAAAGTGCCGCCATTACAGAGTATTGCTTGCACTGTAAAGAGATATTTAGCAAAGAACAGCCATTTTGGGAAAGTTTCAGTGTGCTATGTACTGGTTATTTGCAAAGTGCAGTTACTTTGAAATGTTTCTTACTCTGAGCTTCTTCTGCCCAGTTCATTCTCACTTTGAAATGTTTCCTACACTAAGAGGTGATTTCTTACAGTACAGTAATTTCAAGAGTATTACAGAGCCAGAGAGACTTATTTCACAAAGTTCAGTTATTCAAAGGCTTGTTGTGCTATCGGGCATAGTAACAAATACTGGCATAAATTTCTGGTATATGTACAGGTGTGCATGTTTGTGCATATTTGCAAAAGCCTTCACTGGTATGTGTTAATATGGCAGACGTATTTCGAAAACCATCACCATTGGTGTTTGATCAGAATATTGCAGAGAATTAGAGAATATCTGAGCAAAAGGGGTATGATATTTTTATACAAGCGGCTTACTCTGACAAAAATGCATGCACGAGGGCATTCATTTTGCTAAACCTAGCTGGGTCAGAGGCCACTGAAAGAGAGCGCTCATTTGTGAATGCACCAGCAGTATATGAGGGAGAAGGTGAAAACCTTCATATTGTCATATGTCATCAACCTTAATCGAAACAACAACAAACTATCATCAGCCCTCTTTCTGGACCTTTCTAAGGCCTTCAGTATGGTTAACCATCAGCTACTGCTCAGTACCTTGAAAGCTGTCTTCTTAGACCATCACTCACTACAATGATTTCAATCCTAAGTGGTAAACAGCAGGCTGTCCTATGGTAGGATAAGCTGTCATCCCATCTCCCAGTCACCCTAGGAGTCCCTCAGGGCTCTATACTAGGACCCCTCCTCTTCTCTATCTTCATAAATGACCTTCATACTACCATCCCAAATGCACACTGTATCCAATATGCAGATGATTCTACCTTGATAAGCTCTTCCTCTTCTCAAACAAATCTCCTATCCCTAAATACCTTTAATAACACTGAAAAATGGCCAACTAATCAACAACAGCTCCTGAATCCTAACAAAACCAAGCTGCTACTTTTCTCTCTTACCCAGAGGTCTACTCATCCATTCTTCAGTATTAAGTCTAACAATGGCACCATTATCTCCCCAGATGACCAAACTAAGCTCCTAGGAGTATTAATAGACAACAACCTCAAATTTTATAGGCATATCAACCACACTATTAAGTCCATTAACAAAAAACTAGGCTCTCTTTACAAGGTCAAACCTTTCCTCACCCCTTTTGTTAGGGTTGCTGTTGCATGAACCCATCTTCTCTCCACTCTCCTCTATGCCTCACCAGTATTTAACAACCTCTCTAAAACTAACCTCAACAAACTATCCTCCTGCTACTACCATATAGCTAGATTTGCCACTGGTAAGGCATATAGGACTCACCTTTGCAACAACTTAGTTCAGCTTGAATGGATGGAATTTCCTTCCCTTTTGGATTTCAACCAGCTTAAAGTAGCACACAAAGTACTCAACCAATAATACCCTCAACCAATAATACCCTGACTCTCAAGAATGTTATCAGCCCACATAACACTCTCAGGCCACTTTGTTCCTCAAACAAACTATTGGTCCTAACCCTAAAATCCAACAACACAGCAGGAGATTCTGTGTTTGCAAACTCAGTTGGTAAAATTTGGAACCCACTTCCTGCAGCTCTTACCCAAGAATCTTCTCTACCCCTATTTAAAAAAGGCTCCAAAAATACTTTAAATCAAACTGTCTCTGCACCTGCCTAAACCCTAACACATTCCAACAACTTGGTGTTTCTCTACTCAACTGCGTATTAGCAAGCCAGTCATTCTATTGATCAAATATGTTATGTTATAATGTACAGTTTGCCTGCTAGTCACTGAGTTAAACCTTTAGCATGTTGTAGCGTTTTCCTATTGTGCTAAACATTGTGAAATAATGTTTCTATATTCTTTTCCCACTTTGTTAAACCTTTAGGATGTGCTAATGTATTCCTAATGTGTTAAACCTTCTGAAATAATGTATCTACATTTTTTTCGCTCTGTTTTTAGTATTATTGTATTATTACTATTACTTGTTTTTTTGGAGCTTTTCTCCCCGGGCCTCCACTGAAAATGGACATGTATCCAGTTGGACTATCCCGGTCAACAAATGTAAAATAAATAAATAAATTGTTGTACAGGCTGAATCAAGGGAAGACCCAGAGTGCTTGAAGCGCACATTCAGGGAAATGTCTAAACCCGAGACAAATATTACATTATAGAGGCATTTGTTTTACACAAGAGATCAAAAACAAGGGGAACCTTTTGCAGCTTATATAACTGACCTGAGAAACAAAGCTAATATGTGGCGTCTATATCATATTATCACACGATGAAAAGAGCGAACGCTCTTTCATCGAACTCATAATATCGAAATAACAAAAAAGTGAACACATGGAACAGCGAATTTTTTCCCCAGGGAAAAGATTCGCTGCTCCGCAAAAAAAAACAAAAAAACAAAAGTTTAAACACAAAATGAAATGGGGGGCTGTGCCCCTCACACCACCCCTACTTAAATATACCAACTCCCAGATCGCACCATAGTGGAGGAAATGGCAAAGTCCCAAAGACGGCCCACCAATTTTTGTCCCTGGGAAAAAATTTGATGCTCGTGACTTTGCTTTTTTCTCCTTTCGACATTATCAGATCGATGAAAGAGTGTTCACTCTTTTCATCATCTGATAATGTGATATAAACCCAAAACTTGTCAGTTTGGTGACTTAAAAGATGAGTTGATAAAGGACAGGCTTGTGTGTGGTATTAATAGTGCTGCAGTGAGAAACATTTTGCTTCGTGACAATGCTTTAATGCTGAGCAAAGCTATTGAGATTTGTCAAATCCATGAAGTTACGGAAAGACACACAAGTATACTTGCAAGTGATGAGCATAGTTTCAGCAGACACCAAAGCAAATGTAGACAGCATGCAACAAGTAGCTAGCAGAAACAGGCCTAAGCACATGGCAATTACAGCCCCTGCGGGTTTTCCTGGGAGGCCTCATAGTTTTCCAGCAAGTTCTAAGAAAAGGACATGCTCAGTGCAGTACAAGGGTGAGTCAGCAAAACCCAAATCCAGCTTTATTGTTAATTGTTGCAATTGTGGTGCCAATCATGAGTCTAAAAGAAAAAAATGCTTGGCATTTGGTCAACAATGCCACAAGTGTAAAAAAATGGAACCATTTTCAAAAGTTTTGCAAATCAGGTAAACCTCACACATTTAAGCCGGCCCGCAACTCTACTTTCTACATAGATGATGTAACAGTAATTGGTGAAAGGGTTGATGCAGCAAATTTGCTGGCAAAGAACGAAGTGTTTTGTACTGTCCAGATCAATGGTAAAACCACAGAGCTTAAAGAAGACACTGGCTCAAACTGTAATGTTATGTTAGCAAACATATTTGTTAAGGTGAGAATTAAGGAACAAATCAATGTGGCTAGTTGTGCGAAACTTGTTGCATATGGAGGTAAAGAAATTTAAACCGAAGGCTCAGTAGTGCTTTCATGTTATTTGGCTAGGAGCTGTTACAGCTTGTTATTCTATGTAGACCGAAGACCTGTGCAGTCATTATTGGGTCTCACAGACAGTTTGAGAATGAATTTGCTTTCTTTTACCAAAGAAGTTAATCATATAACCGCATATCCTAGTTCCAATTTTACTGAAGCTATTTTCTCACAGTATGCTGATGTTTTCGATGGCAAGTTGGCCAAACTTCCAGTTGTGTATTCTATGAAGTTAGACCCAGAGGTCAGTCCAGTGGTCAAACCAGCAAGAAAAGCTCAGACAGCTATGCAGAATAAAGTTAAAGCTCAGCTGGATAAAATGGTCCAGCAAGGTGAAATTTGTCCAGTTACAGAACCAACTGAATGGGTGTTGTCCATGGTAGCAGCCCACAAAAAAGGCTCAGATGAAATCAGAATATGTATTGACCTAATAGATTTGAACAAAGCCTTAAAGAGAACGCATCATCCAATGCGTACAGTTGAGGAAGTTGCAGCCCTAATAGCAAATGGTGTTTTTTTTCAGTCTTGGATGCAAAAAGTTAATTTTGGCAACTGATGCTTGATCACAAATCCTCATTACCGACTACTTTCAGTACCCCATTTGGCAGATACAGATTCCTCAGGATGCCATTTGGAATAAATTCTGCATGTTAAGTCTTTCAGCATGCAATGAAGTACATTTTTCATGTTATTCTTGTGCCATAATAGTAGATGATTTTTTGGTTGGAGGCAATGGTGAAACAGAGCATGACAGAAACCTTAAGAAAGTTCTAGACACAGCACGTGAAGTGAACTTAAAGCTCAATCCTCTGAAGTGCAAATTCAGACTACCAGAAGTTACATATGTAGGTCATTTATTTACTAGAACTGGCTTGCGACCAGACCCGTCTAAGCAAGCAGCCATTCTTGAGATTTCAGCACCAGATAATGTTCAGGATCTGCAGCGTTTTCTTGGTATGGTCAACTATTTAGGCAAGTTTATACCGGACTTCTTGAGTTGACAGCACCTTTGAGAGAGCTGACATGCAAAAATGTTACATGGTCTTGGTTGGAACAGCACCAGAGAGCATTTGAAGACCTTAAGTAGAAAACTGCCACCCTACTTACATTAAGATAATATGATATCAACAAACCAGTAACTCTTCTTGTGATGCTTCAAAATTTGGTCTTGGTGCAGTTATTCTTCACGAAGGGAGACCAGTAGTCTATGCATCTAGAACTCTTACCCAAACTGAAATACAATATGCTCAAATTGAGAAAGACCTTTTTGCAATAGTATCTGCATGTTCAACATTTCATGACTGTATCTATGATCGAGCCATTCAGATTGAAACTGATCACCAACCTCTAGTTATTATTCTAAAGAAGCTTATGCTTTCAGCTCCAGAGATATTACAAAGAATGATGCTCAAATTGCAAAAGTACAACTTCAAAATGGTCTATACAAAAAGAAAACTTCTTTATCTGGCTGATACCTTCTCCAGATCACTCAGAAATGCAATGGAACAGCTTCATGCAAAGAATTTTGACTTTGACATCATGGAGGTTCATAATTTTTCTACCACAAGACTTGACTGAGCTGAGAGACCATACAAAGACTGATCCAATTTTCCAAAAGCTCAAACACTATGTACCACTGGAAGTCCAAACTTATTTTCCTTACAGAGATGAGATGTTGATGGAAGACGGTATTTTCAAAAGTCCTTAAATTGTTGTTCCTGTTTCCTTGCAACATGAATATATCCAGATTTTGCATCATGGTCACCTAGGTTCTGAATCTATCAAGAGAACTCACATTTTAGCATTTTCTAGTAAAAGATATTGATAAAGTACTTTCTTCTTGTTCAGTATGCAATAGTACTAAACCGCATTTGCAAAAGAACCACTTCAGTTAGGTCAAGTTCCTGAATTACCTTGGTCAACAGTAGCCACTGATATACTGGAGTGGAACAATCAGCATAAATAAGTGTTGGTAGACTCTTATTCCAACTGGTTTGAGATTGATTTACTACCTAATCTAACATCCACTCCAGTTATCACCAAGTTGAAACGGCATTTCTCAGTCCATGGTAGTTCACACAAAGTTCTTTCTGACAATGGTATTCAATTTACTAGTCAGTTGTTTCAAAAATTTGCAAAAGAATGTGACTTTGTACATGTTACTAGTAGTCCAGAATATCCACAGTTGAATGGATTAGCTGAACGTGCAGTACAGAGTGCAAAGCAATTACCTGAGAGGTCTAAGTGTGATAATACCGATGTCTTTTGAATTTGCTCAATCTCAGAAACATACCCCATGATAACATACTTGGCTCGCCTGCTCAGAGACTTTTATCCAGGCAAACCAGAACAACACTGACTATTATTTCCAGTTTGTTGAGGCCTAAAGCTAACAACAACAGGACAATTATAGCCCAATTATTCACAAGTGCTCTTTCCAGAAGTTCAGCTATGATAAATCAATCAGATTTATTCATCCATTGAAAGAACAAGAGACAGTCAGGATACAAATGACAAAAGGTTTTGACCGGATTGGTCAAGTAACAGGTATATGTACCAAGCAGAGATCCTATTTCGTAGAATCTGAGGGTGTAGAGTACAGGAGAAATCGCAGACATTTTCTTCCTGTACCAGAATCAATATTGCAGCACTGTTCCTGTGATACATACTCTAGATCTCAGAGCAATACAGACAATGTTACTGTTGCAGAACCTGTCTTAACTTCTATTCCTGATGATGTTCCTGATATGTCCCTAATGTTGAACATTCAGAGACAGTCAAAATTGCTAGGCCTAATTCTCATTTCTATGTTACACGATTTGGTCATACTTCTAGACCTAGTGTGAAATACACAGCAACCTGGACATAATTGTTTACATATAATTAGTTTTGTATAATGGCATGACAAATAATTATTTGTACTGATTGCATGTCAATTAATGTCGTCAATATTGCATGACTCATTTCTCAAAGAGGGAGGAGAAAGAATAGTGTGTGTGTGTGTGTGTGTGTGTGTGTGTGTGTGTGTGTGTGTGTGTGTGTGTGTGCAGTACCTTTAAGAAGGATTTCAAGGTCGGCACATGCATATAAGTAGCAAGCACGTGCTGGCTTCAGTGCCATTTTGAGAGTGCAGCCAGAGAGTGAGCATGTATGAGTGTAATAGCTAGTTTGTTTATAAGTTTATCTAAGTTAAAGTTATTTAGCCTCAATCCTGATGTGTTTGTATACAATAAAGCTGCTTGAACAGAACCCACAAAGACTCGTCTATTTTATCCTGACTAGACGAGTGACGCAGTGCTTTTATTTCCTGGGGTTTGTCAGCTGAAAGTCTCCCACTGTGACTACCTAGAAGGTAGACTTAGACATGTTAGAGAGTCTAGGAAAAATATCCATAGTCTCTACTAGAAAAAAGCAGAGTGAGTATAAACATCAACATACAATATCAGGAAAAGCAGAGTGAGTATAAACATCAACATACAATATCAGGAAAAGCATATGGAATATCAGTTCAACATCTATTTTCATCAAAAGGGCAACTCTCTGGTTTTATTTATGAACTCAGCAATCCTAGCATAAAGACCTAGGTATTTTTCTCAGATCAATCACTTGGAAATGTCAGTTCAAATAAAGTCATTTAACCCAATGATAAAAGAGAAAAAGTAGACAATGGAAATGAGATGGTATAACAAGGAGGAAAATCCAAGTTGCGTGACTTTTGGGCTGCTGAGGATAGGCTGGAGTTTTATGGAGGCAAATGTTGGACTGCTCCATTTAGCATACGGTTGGCAGTCTGAATGTTAAACAGTACTGGGACAGGTGTGATGGTCTCAGAAATGCTTCTGCTGGGTGAAAGGAAACAGGGTTTGAGACGGTGGTTAGAGAAACTCCTGCTGTTTTTGTTTTCTTCTGGAAAGTTAACAATATCCCACAGAAATGCAGCTCTTCAGCCTGTTGCCTCAAGAATTCAATAATTGAGGACAAAGGCAAAAATAATCCGGTAAAGGTGCCATAAATCAGGGACATAGTGTTAAATAATAGTATTATTCACTTACATTGATAACAGAGTAACATGACTTTCCTTATCATGCATCTTTAAAATAATAAAAACTGTAAAGTCTGACAATTTCAGCTTTTTTTAATCATCACTGCTCTGTTAAATAGTGAGAAATTTTAGAAGAGATGGACCAAAATTCTTTTTTTCTACCTTTATGTTTTTTTTTTTTGCTCAAAACATTTATTTTCAATTAAAATAACATTTACAAAATATTTTTAAATATAATTTTAAACTGTATACAATATTTACAACAGACTGACTTTCAACTATATACACTGTATGTTACTAAATATAGAATTAACAGATCAGTTATCAGAGATACAACAATAATTACTGTAGAGTGTCCAACAAAGATATAACTTTCTTCCAAGGATTATTTACCAATGGCCTGGGATAGATTCGTAGTTCTTAGATTTTTATTTCCATCAATGCAGTTGTCTTCAGTAAAGTGTAGAATTCTTCCAAGGTCGGGGGTGTATTGGAATTCCAGCTTTTGGTTACTCATTTCCTAGATATAGCAAGTATTGTCCATAACAAATACATACTTGTCTTATTCAGGTAGGTACCTTCATTTACATTTAGTATAATCAATGCTTTAGTTAAGGTAAAGGATTCATTAGATAAAGCTTGTAAAAAGTGATTGATTCCATTCCAATATGATTTAATTTTATTACATTCATAAAAATATGAATCCAGTCTGTTTTAACCTTTATGTTTTTTTATCCTCCTGCAGGAGTGAGCCCAATGGCTGCTCAACCTACACCCATCTGGCCCGTTCCTTCCTTGGTAGTGGGATACATGAATTCACAAAATTATATGACAGCCCTCATTCATTCCTGCCTAGGAATCCTGACAGTCTCATCCATCTGTGGCAAGAGTCATGTGGTAGGGAGAAGACAAGCTTAATGATCCTGAAAGGTAGTCCACCCACTGCCCTGGTAGAGCACCTTTCTCCCCCCTGTGGGGTCTGCCATGTGCTGCCTTCCAAGGCAGTGTGTTGTATGTTAAATTCCCCTCAGCTTATTCTGCAAATTGCACATGGCTGTGTGGGCTCAGGGTTCACAGAGTGGTAAACCTACTGGTCTTGATAGGTATCACCGATGTGATGAGCCAGAGCAGCCTCTCCCCTGGATGGGTTAGCCTGCACTGACCACTCACTCCTATCCTCCCCACCAGCTCCTAAAGGTACCCGATCTGGTATTCAAACCTGGATCACTTGTGGCATAGTTAGGGCTTTATTCTGCTACAGAGTGGAGCTTGCAAGATAAAACAAAATTCTGAACAAAAACTCAGAGGTGTCCTTGATAATCAGGGATAAATGATAGTTATGTACTCACCACAGTGGTTGATCTGTGTTATCTGCTTCTGTCCTTCCTCAATGGATGGGTCTTTGAATCTGTGTCAGAACCAACTTCTGACACTTTCAAGTTTTGGATCTAGTCCCCTTATCCATAATCCCCTTTTGATGAGCAAGTTACCTCAGATCTTGTTCGTCTCCATAAGCTTCAGATGTGGTCTTTGGTGCTCAAGTATTTTTAGATGAAGGTAAATTAAATGTTTTCCTTATTTTCTGTCTACTCTGTGTGTGTGTGTGTGTGCGTGTGCGTGTGCGTGGGTGTGTATACATACACACACACACATACATAGATCTATAGATCTTTCTCTCTCCATATATATTATATATACACACACACACAAACACACACATCTATAGACTTCTCTCTCTCTCTCTTTCTATATATATATATATATATATATATATATATATATATATATATATATATATATGTGTGTGTGTGTGTGTGTGTGTGTATAGTATTTTTGCCCATCTTTCCCGATCCCCAATGCCTTCTGGCACTACTCCTCTATCCTCTTTTTCTCTCAACTGAGCTTCAGCACTGGCGCTAAAGCTTGAAAGTGGCCAAAATTGGATCAGACATGGATCTGATGACCCATCCATTAATTATGAGGTATGTTGGGGAGTGGCTGAAGGAATTACAGCATGTAAGGAAGGCCACAGTGCAGACTGAAATTCACTGAGAAATGTGAAAGCTGGCTGGAGGTATGGAAGTGATAGCTTAGTAAACGGTGTGATATGGGAGACTACAGCAGATTGCTGACATAGATAGATGGAAGTAAAAAGGTGGCACAGGCAATAAAGGAAGAGCGGGAGGTAGGATACCACCTTATAGGTTCATAGATAGGTACTAGGCTATCAGCCCAAGGGCCTAAGTAAGCCTAGCCAACAAGGTTCCCTGGCTTACGTCACCCAAGAAAGTTATTTTTCTGTGCCCCTGTCAAGCAGAGCAACAGAAGTGATCCCTGGGGTGTATTTCCTATTTCCCATCCACTTATCAAGATTCTTCTTGAAGAGTGCTAATGAGGAAGTTTGCTTGACACAGATGGGTAGCTTGTTCCAGAGTATGGGAAGTTATGTTATTAATATATGGAAGGGCACTAAAAAGAAAGAAAATAACCAAGTAAACAATTTTGTTGTTCTTAGCATTTGTATAAAACATTTCATGATATAAACTGCATGTTATATAGTAAAGCAGTTCTGTACAGTGGGTATCAGGTTTACTTTAAGTGCGTGTCTGTGGGGATATTTTCAGAAACTGTTGTGTGTGTTAAAATATTAAAATAAACAAAAATGTTTTTAAATGTAAGAAACAAAGGCTTCAGAAGCAAGACTAAGATAATATGATGTGATCTTGGTCTGCTGGGGTAGTAATGGGGTGTAAAACTGCATTTATTATATTATACGCAGAATTTAGATAATTTCTACTGTTCAAAGGTAGACGTCTAGATTAATGTCCTTGGCTTAAGATAAAAATACATGTTTTATAAGGAAGTAAGCTTTAAAAACGAAGATAAAATGATAAAAGCCATGAAAAAATGGCAAGTGTTTTACATATGCAAAGGTATTAGCTTGTTTTATTTTTCCCATTAGCAAATGCTCTCAGTGGAGTTGAGAAGTCTGCAGCCGACGGCAGCTGTATATTCTTTTCTGATTGAAATTTACAAAGATTCCTTCGTGCATCTGGTGAGATGTTAGCTATTTTCCTTTTCTCTTATTGCTAACTACTTTTACATGGAAACAAGCTGTCTGCAGATGAAAATCTTGAGAGTTCTGAACATTCTTTGCTGAAGGAAATGCAAAATTTTAAGATACAATGACAAACAGTTCAGTGAAAAATAAAAGTTTGAAATTATGGAAATCTAATAAAAGATAGCAGCCTCAATACCTATGTGCCTATAATGCTTTTATACACTTAATAGAACATTGTACAATTTAGTTTTATTTAAAGATAACTTTTAGCCCTAAGAAAGAAATGCACTGGTTAATGGTTTCGGAAAGCATACAAGCTGTTTTTCACATATGGGTGGGGAACAGAAATAATAAAAGAACAGACATCAATCAGTTTAAATGAGAATACAGGCTGTACCATGCACTTTAACATGTGTAAGCTTAATTTTAGTTTTTATACCTGTGGGTGCAGCTATTTATTTATTTATTGTTTATTTATTTACTGTCATTTGTTAACCGGGTTGGTCCAACTGAGCCAAAGGCCCATTTTCAGTGGAGAGCCAGAGAGAAAAGCTCCAATTACAATTATAGTCTTTCACGACACACGTTTACATCATCATGGTAAACATCAAGAATTTATACAACAAAAAGAAGTAAATAAAATCATATAGTTTTGCATAAGTTACTCTGTGTGTGTGTGTGTGTGTGTGTGTGTGTGTATATATATATATATATATATATATATATATATATATATATATATATACACACACACACACATATATTTATGTATGTATAAATATATGCTGCAACAATTCAATAATACTTCAGGCAATTGTTCCTATCTGGAGAGCTAAACTTCATTTTTTTGAAGATGTACATAGTTTTGTGTGCTTGTTCCAAGTTAACAGGATGGAGGTGTTCTGAAAATGTAAACCGTTTTTTTTTTTTTTTTGAGGATTTTCAATAAAACAAAAATTCTTGAAAAATGTGACATACGTTCAAATGGAGATGAGAAGAAACAAATGTATAAAAGATCAGACTACCAAACAGTGAGTGAATGCAAGGCAAAAGCTACAAATACACATTCAAAAAATGTCATGTAAATTAGGTGGAAAAAACAGCTTTTTATCATATTGGCTATGTTTATCCATAGTACTTTGGACTGTAAATGGCCTTACAAATATAGACAAAAAGGAAATGTGTTGACTTGTATTAAGAAATGCAAAATGCACATAGCAATGCTGCAGGAGATCCGTTTAGAAAGAAATGAGCTTGTGAATTTAACAAAGAAAGGATTTCAGGATGGATATTCAGCAGAATATCAAGGATAAAGGAAAAGGGAGTAATGATACTGATTGCTAGTGGAGCTCTAATAGTGATAGAAGAGGAGAAAAAAGAAATAATGGTAGATTTGTGGTAGTAACGGGCTACTGGCAAGGGAGGAGGTTTATGCCCATATGCATTTATAGTCAAAAAAACAGCTCATAGGTTGGTACTAGGCTATCGGCCCTAGGGCCTATATAAGCCTAGCCATAACAATTACCTGGCTATTTCTTCCCACAATATTTACTTCCCTGGACCCCTGTCTAGCAGGGCGACTGACGTAATCCCCGGAGCTTAAGAAACTTTTGAGAGAAATAACTAGCTTTCAGCAGGGAATATTATTTACAAGTGTGGACTGGTACTTAACTTGTAATAACGAGGATGTATCAGGGTGACGTAGAAGGAAAAGAGAGTTGACATCTGAAGACATTTTTTTAAATAGTTGGTATGAAAGACAAGAATTCATTAATAGGAACTCAGAATTTTTATTTATTTGTTTATCTAATATTTGTTTACCAGGAAAGTCCGACTTGGAACAAAGCCAATTTTTAGTGGAAGCCTGGGGAGAAATACTCCAGACACATCTTTGTAACATGGGAGGAAACCCACATGTACACAGGGAGAACATGCAGACTCCACACAAAAGGCACACCAACTGAGAGTCGAACCGGAGAACCTATTGCTGCGAGGTGGCAACTCAACTGCTGCACCACTGCACCACCCAATATTTACATATTAGCCCCAAGGTACAATAACTTGGCTAGACTAGATAGAAATTATATTTCACAGGAACATGTGCATTTACTTATACTTCGATTTCCATTTCCTAGTAATGTTCAATACCTATTTCAGATAATGCACTGATAAAATCACAGATAAAAGTGCATGGTAATGAAGTAAAAATGAGACACTTTTGCATTTCCACCTTGCTGTTACAAAGAGAGCAGTTTAAGGAATGGGTAACAGAAAGTATTTGAAAGTTATTACAAAAGATAGAAATTTATTCAGCGGTGATAGTGAGTGGGATAAAATGAAAATGGAGTTTAAAAATAGGGTACAAGTAAAATAGAAAGATATATGGTTAAGAAGTAATAGAAATATTTTAAAGGGTCTGACAAAGATTAAAGTACTGCCGAATAAGGGAATTTCACAGAACAGTAAGAGGTTCAACTACACTGTGCTAAAGAGAAAATAAGGGAGTATTTGGGTAATATGCAGGAGTTTAGAAAGATTGCTATTTTTTTTGATAACTTCAGAGTACAAAAACTTTTAGCACAATGACATAGGCAACAGAAAGTAGAAAGGGTTGTCACCAAACTTAGGGAGCCATTAACAAAAAAAAACAACTGGAGATCTTGAAGTACTGGAGATATTTTGAATCTTTTATGAAAATTTATATAAAAAGTGTGGAAATCAAGAAAGATCACAAATGGAAATGGTTACAGGTAGATGAGGTACAACAATTAATAATCAAGACAGGAGAAGATGAGATAAAAATGGTGATGTATAATCAATGTGTGGGAAATTCTCTAGGAACAGACGGTATTCCTGTGGAAGTTTTGAAATTAGGAGGGAAGAAAGTGATGATCTGGAAGATTTTGTATACCAACATTTTAAAAGCAGGGAAAGCACCAACATCTTGGAAGAAGGCTGTGGTGGCTGTACTACCCCCCCAGCTTCAAATGCACCCATTTCAATTTTAAACCATGATTACAAAGTGTTTGCATCTATACTAGTTAAAAGAATGGCAAATGTGTTCCCTAAATTGACAGATATGCATCAATGTGACTTTATTTATTAGGGGGTGGGGGGAAAACATTAACAGAACAATGATGATCCAGATGAAAACAGAATTTAAGGAAAAACGAAGTCCAGAAGGTTTAGGATATCTGCTTGGATATGTTTGCATAGGTATTCGTATACCGCAATCAGACTTCAAAGTATTTATCCTCATGTTGATTGGAAATGTTGAATGTGATGGGGAAGAAAGAAGTAACTGGGAACATACATCTTGGGAGTGCAAAGCATTGGCAGCTTCTAAAAATTCCTTACAGAGTACTCTGTCAGAAACATTGGGTGAGCAAATGGCTGTAACTAAGGAAATTATTCTTTTGAGCTGTGACATAGGATTTGAATTGCCAAGACATAGAAAGATTTTTTTAAGATTAATTCTGTAGGATGCCAAAAAGAGTTATTACTAGGAAATGGAAACCAAAGTACAAACCAGCTGTATTTGAAGTATTGAATATTATAAAAAAGAAAAGAACAGGGCAAGTGATGTTTAGAAAAGGGGAGGAGCAAACTACACAGAAAGAAATGGAAATAATGGGAATAATACATTTATAATAATGTTCAGGAAGAGGAGCAGTGAGGTTTAAGGGAAGGAAGAAATTGAGCAATTTACATAATGTTGGGCTAATGGCACAAAGAAAAGATATATAGTGTATATTGTATGCCTATGTCTTAATAATTAAAGAAATGTGTTAAAATATTTAAAATCATACTTAGAATATCACAAGCTATTTCAGAAAATGACAAAAGCAGGCAGATTAATCCACTGCACGTATGAAATGTTACTCATTTATTGGGAGTGTGTCTTGCTATTTAATTCTATTTATATGTCCCTTTACAGAAACAATACATTTCACTTCCCTGATGCTAACATGCTGGCCCTGATAATAAACTATGAGGGCCTATATATCCTAACACAATTAAAAAAAAAAAAAATGAACATGAAACAATGTGGTTGGCAACACAACATTCCTCCAAAAATAAGCAGCAGAAAACATATCAGCAGAAGACCACTTCTGCAGCTAAGTTTTACTGAAACATATTTATAATTTCCTAACAGGGTGGGTTGATTTACTGTTCTTAGCCATAACCCAGGCACAAAACGTAAAGTAAATATAACTGTGTTCAAACAATTTGCAAAGAACCACCACTCAGACAGCATTTTCTCCACACATTGAGAAATATAGTTGGTCTAAAACAGGAAAGAAAAAAAAAAACAGTAAAAATGGCATCAGTTCTGAAAAACCCAGATTCTCCACAACACAATCCTTTTTGTCACAGTGGTCACAGCATACCACTGCTGTTAAGCTTCAATGCCTTTCTACTCATTCACAAGCTGACATGCTCTACGCTGAGGTAAGTAGACAGAGTAAGAAGAGTTGGGTATTGGTTAAAATAAAAACATACATACTGCTAACTTAACTGATAACTCTGCCTGCCAGTGAATAACTCAAGGAAAACTGCTGTGCAGCTCTTCCTTGAGAAGGGAAACAGAGAACAAGAACTGGAACAGGAATATTCTCGCTTTATAAAGTTCAACTCAGAAAGTAGTACACAAGCCAAAGTATGTTACATTTATGCAGGGATACTGTGAAACAAAAATCTAGAAGTAGATCCAGGGAATTAATTAGCACTTGTCATAAGTGAGTATGGTTTCTGAATACTGCCCTTCACAAAAACCTGTGCAATTGGATCTATATCATGTTATCGAAAAATAAAAATGTCGAACGGCACAACAGCGAAGTGCCGAAATGTTGAGAGTCCATTTTTGAGATTGCAGTACAGTGAAGATTGGGTATTTGCCCTTTCCTCACTGTAGTGCGATCTCGTAGTTGGAATACATATTTAGCAGGGGGTGCACAGCCCCCCACAATACCGAATGAGTTTCAGCATTTTCGCTCTTGTGAGCGTTCGACATTTTACGTCTTCGATGTTATGACATAGATGCATGCAATTACCTAAAGCCCTGTCCAGTAAAAAATTAAGCAATTAATGTGAACCAATGAAGTCAAGGGGAATCTAAAATTTACAACAGGGAGAAAAACACAAAACAAATGCATGTGGTATGGATTTTATAATCTATAAAATACACAGTAAAATACAATTAGGGAATTCAATTTGTGAATCTCAGCTTTTCTACTCATCATGAAGCTTGACTGTAAAATGTCTATTGTGTGTGTCTGTACAGACAGACCCACACAATTTGCAGTGGACACTACATAAATGTGCTGTAAAGGTGCCACTGCAAGATGAACATTAGATTTTTGCTGCTGATAAATGAGCAGTCATTTCAGTCACGCTCCCAAAACTGCTACTGCCTCATAAGTTAACAGCAACAGAAACGCTGCTAGCAGCATTACTGATCCTTTTACACTGATAAAAGAAAAATACGTCAGAGATTTCCTTTTATTTTTATTTTATTTATTTGACATTTGTTGACCGGATTGGTCCATCTGGGCTGAGGCCCTTTTTCAGTGGAGACTCGGGGAGAAAAGCTCCATAGTTACAAAATATATACAAGTTCCAAGAATAAAAACATTTGCTAGTATACAAAAAAAGAATACATAACATTGATAAGTGAGTATACAAAAGTAATACTGATTACAGATTATATACAATGTTGGCTTGCTATGTATATTAAGGTAGGTAGTGCAGGAGAAACTGAATTTAAAGTAGAGAGAAAAGAATCTAGTAAGGAGTGTTTGGGTAGCAGTGAAGGAGAGATTGCAACAGGAGTTTGTTGACCATTCTACTGATGAGGAGGTTGAAATAGTAAAGGATAGTGTAGGGGTAAGAGTAGGGAAAGGGTTTAGTGGGGGAGAATGGAGGGGGAGTTTGGAAGGAAGTAGAGTTAGGTACTAGTAGGAGAGAAAGAAGTGAGAGATTGGTCTAGAGAGGTGGGTTAGTAGGGGGGGCTGGTAACAGGGGCAAAGTTTATTTAAGCTAAGGTGATTTCTCACAGTCTTTTTGAACAGAAGTTTGGAAGTAGTGTTTCGTACGATCAGTGGGAGTTTATTCCAGTGTTTGGCGATGTAATAGCTATACAGGTTTTCCTATGTTGAGTTTTTGTTTGGTTATGGTCAGAAGGTGTTGGTCAGAGCTCCGGAGTGATCTAGTTGGAGTGTAGGATAAGATGATGGGTGATATGGTGGGGCAGAATGTGGGCTGGTATAGAATGGAATGGATTATCTGGAGCTGGGAGAGAGTAAGGTTGTGAGGGAACTCTAACCACTTAAGTTTTTGTAGAGCAAGACAGTGGTGAGAGGAGCAAGGAAGTTCAACAGCAAATTTTGTTACTTTGTTAAAGGTGGATTCAAGTATGGTCATAAGAGAGGTCTGCAGGTTGGTGAGAATCTGAGAGCCATAGAGAAGGGTTAGAAGAAGGTATGCATGTGATGGAGCAATTTTTGCTTGAGAGGAGAGAAAGGTTTTGTTTCTCTAAAGAAGGCCGAGTTTTTGGTGGGTTTTCTTGATGTTGTTTAGTACACGCTGGTCAAATTTTAGTTGGTCGTCAATGATGACCCCAAGTAGTTTAGTGTGATTATCCTTATCCATCATAATAGGTGTGTTGTTTTGGGAGGAGATGGAGAAGTTTTGTTTCAGCTGGGTCACTGTTTTTGGAAGTAAGAAAAGGAGTTTGGTCTTTTTTGGGTTTAGGATTAGATGGTTTTGGTTGAGCCAGGTCTCGACAGACTAGAAGGATTCCTGAATTTTAGAATGGAGTATGGGAAGTATGTCTGCAATGGTGATGACTGTGGAGTCATCAGCGTATTGCATTAGGGAAGAGTGTGGGGTAGAGCTGGATAACTGATTGGTAAAAATGTTGAAAAGCAGTGGTCCTATGATTGAACCTTTGGGAACTCCAATAAGTACTGGACGTTCTGGGGAGATAGCTGAATCCCATTTGACGGACTGGGAGCGGTTACTAAGATAACTAGAGAACCAGGAGATAGTGGCAGGGGATACGTTTAGGTGGAAGAGTTTTTCCTAAGAGTAATTGATGGTGGACAGTATCAAATGCTTTTGATAGGTCAAGAAAGAGACAAGATGCTAGTTTATTTTGTTCCCTAGATTGAGCAATACTATTTATGAATGAGATGAGAGCTGTAGAAGTGCTACGGCCAGGGCGGAAACTGTGTTGGGTGGGGGTAATTAAGTTGGCTTCAGTGAGGTGCTGGAGAATCTGTTTCTGTACACATTTTTCTATGATCTTGGATAGGGGAGACAGTATTGCGATAGGCCTATAGTTAGTTAGTTCAGTGGAGTTACCTCCCTTGTGGATAGGTATAGTGTAAAACTTCTTCCAGATGACTGGTACTGTAGCTTCGGTAATCTGTTTATGAGGATAGAGATGGGTAGGGCTATGGAGTTAGCAGCTAGTTGAAGAAAAAGTGGAGGGAGAACAGGGTCTGAGCTTAAGGAACAGTGATTTTATGTAAGAAGTAGAAACTGTTTGTAGGTTGAAGGTAGGTGAGGGGTTAGGGTGATTAGGGGGGAGGCAGCTGGGGTGGTGTTGGGGTTGGAGTGGTTAATAAGTTTGTTAATGGACTCTGACGTATGTGTTGAAGTTAGTAGCAGTTTGGAGAGGAGTAAGAGTGGGGTTTGGGTGGGGGGTGGATGGGTTTTCCTGGATGTAGGATATTGTTTATAGTATGCCAGAATTTTTTGGTGTTATAAAGGTGTGTTTTTGGGGGGTTAGTATAGTAGTTTTTTTTTCATCTTTATTTGATTTCTTTGCCTGGTTATGTAGTTGTCTGTATTGTTGTAGGTGAATGGGCAATGTGGTTCTAATGCAGAGTTTCCATTGAGTGTCTCTCTGTGCCATTAGTGAAAGAGTGGAGGGAGTAAGCCAGGGGGATGCAGTGAATTTAATCCTAATCTTGCGTAAGGGGGCCAGGGAGTTTAAAATGCTGAGGAATATTTTGTTAAATCCCATGACTGCTTCCTCGAGAGGTAAATGTTTGAGAAAGGTCCAGTAAATAAGGGAGAGCTGACAGTTGAGTTTGTTTGGGTCAAAGTTTTTTACCTTATGGCAGGTTTTAAATATGTGGGGTTTGAGTGTGTGTTGAGTAAAGCGGAGGACTTTGGTAGGAGAGTGGTCGCTAAGGGTATCAGGAAGGGTTTCAGGGAAGTGGTATCTGTGAGGATGGGATACAAGGATCCAATCAAGTATGGGGGAGTGGATGGAGGATTTGGTGGTGTAGGTTGGAGTTGTGACTAATTGGGAGAAGCCATGTAGGTTTATGGAGGTAGAGGGAGGCATGGTTGTTAGTGTGGACCAGTTGATATTGACATCTCCCATTATGATAGTCTCATTGTGGAGGTCTGAGGCGAGAGTGGAAAGTAAATTTTCAAGTATAGTGAGGTTGTCACCGGGTGGGATGTAGAGAGCAGCTATGTATAGAGTGTTGTGGGGGTTTATTCTGTAGTTGGCCAGAAGGAGTTCAGCAGGGGAATTGGGTGTGTGGGGGGTATGGGCGTAAGTGTGAGGTTATCTCTGTACAGGATTGCAACACCACCTCCTTTTCTTTTTGTTCTGTCTAGTCTTTGGGTGTTATAACCAGGAGGGAGTATGTCCCTATCAGGGATGTGAGGTTTTAACAAAGTCTCACTAAGGGTTATTATATCTGGGGAGTGGTGTGAGATCCAAGAATGGAATTCAGTAACTTTATTTACTACACTTCTCAGGTTGATAGAGTAAAAGGAAATGTGTTTCGGTGGGGTATTACGGTTAGGGGTGGTGCTATGTTTGAGGGTAGGATCTGAGGATGCTGGTTGAGCTGGGCCAGGGTTGGGATGTAGGTCACCTAACAGCAAGAGAGAGAGGAGAGAAGAAATTGTGTGAGGTTTGGGAACAAGGAGTATGAGGCACTTGGCTTTTCCTTTATTGTGTGTTGTTTTGCTTGAACTGTGTTTTATGAGTGGAGTTAAGGTTATGTAACCAGTGCAGGACACTGGGTTTAGGAAAGAGTGAGATAGTTGAGTGAAGGTGGGTGGATAAGTAGAAGTGGGTGGGTGAAAGAAGGGTTCAAGGGGAAAGGTGAAGGAGGTGAGGTTGTACAGAATTGTAAGAGTGGAGGTAGCTGGTAGTGTCAGAAGAAGGGAGTGGAATACCATAGTGGGTTGTAAGTTAGGTGAGGGGTACTAGTGTGAGAATAGGGATGTACAGGGAGTAGCTGTTAAAGGTAGATGTTAGAGGCAGATGGGGTGAGGAGTAGGGGATGAGGTATACTGAGTAGAGAGTAAAGTGGTAAGAGGATGGTGGAGTTGGAGGGAGATGGGAGGGGCAGGGATAGTTGGGTGGGGCTTACATTAATATTAGTGGACTTGTACTGTGAATTAATAATGTGGTGAATAAAGCTGTTAAATATACAAACAAATTATGAGAATAAGGAACAAAAGAGGGACCTGTAGCAGTACCTTTAATTTATCCTTTACTATACACTCCGCATCTCTGTCTTTATCAGGGATCCTTCCACAAATGGAGGTGTTTGTCTATAATGGGGGCAGGTGACAACTGAATACATCACATTGAGGCATGGCATGAATGTCATAGGTCCACTGCTTGCAGCCCCTTGCATATTACTGGGCATGAATGGGGAGTTAGAACTTAAGAGAAAAAAATCCTTCTTGCAAGTGATAGTGATTTTTCCATCTCTAAGGTTTAGTGTTTGGCAAAAATAAAACACCATGTATTTTCCACTGCAAACATTAACTCAAAATAAGCAATGCAAGCGGAAATCCAGAGTGAAAGTTCCAGCTCCAGAATTGTATCTGATTAGAAGCAAACAACCAATACTGGGATATATTAACTGATAAAAAAAGATTAAAAAGCACATCATTTTACAAAGGAGCTCATTTACCTAATTGACTATTACTTTATTTACTCCAAATCAAGTTTCAGTACTGGACAAAATATATGGATAATTAAACTTCTCTACAGATTTCTCGGACTTTTTCATTCTTTTCTTTAAAACTCTGGCCAATATTTTCATGCAATATATTTATAGATAAAAAGACTGATGATACATCTTCAGCAAATATAAACTGATTTGAGTATTATTTCTGAATAAAAAAATATGTGCACTGGACTTGGTACAATTTCAACAATAATGAATATATTTTCAATCCAGCATAATTTTTCAATACTGTCTAATAGATTATATTTTACTTAAAAAGCATAATAAATAATAATAAATCAATATTTTTCATGCTAACAACTCATTTTTCAAATTTGTCAGCCGTACTACACAAAGTAATTCCTACTAAATATAAAACATCTCTTGAATGGCAAAAATATTTCTCTTCTACATTGTCTACAAAACAGTGGCAACTTTTTTGTAATTCACCAAGGAATCAAAATTTTTTTTTCACAGCAAGCTGGTTCCGTTAAAAGCTTTGCAAAACAAATGATGTAACATGAACTTTGTTAGCATAAATGTGGGTCCAAGAGCTCTTGGGTGTAATGGTAAAGGAAGTGCTTCACTCATCAAATCTTGTTGAAAAGCAATTCATAAACCCATAAATCATATTAGGCACACAAGTACCTTACGCAATTAACTCAGTTAGCTGAGCAGGTGCTTGTAGGAGCTGGATGGGAAGCATGGGAGTGAGCAGCTGCTGCCAACTCTGCCATCCTGGGGGCAAAAGATGTTCAGTTATCACTTGTATGACGAATAACATACATTTCGCTTCATGGAAATAATCAAGACACCAGCTCGCTATTAGAGACTTTTGGCACAAATGTGTTGTAAAAATACCGAGGAAGTAACTTTATTCATTAATTCATTATCCGTTTCCTTCCCGGACATTGACTTCTACAATAGGGTAGTGCGGATGGTGGGTAGCTTTCCTATATTTTTGGTTTATTTCCTTTTTATCCTTAAAATATATCATTTTAGAACTTATCTAAAGTAATCCTGATGCTTATTTCTCTCTGAATATCATTTATAGATTTGTTTGGTAAAGCTCTCTTTTTGTTGCACTTTTTTCTCACTATTTGATATAACAATAAAAATCTAACTGAGCAGAGGGTGATGGCAGCAGTTTCATGGGCAGGTATGAGAGGCAATGAGGATTCCTGGCCAAGGCACTACTGAAAGTAAAGGTTAGTGGGGCGGTTTCCTGTAGATCTATCCAACCTGCCCTTTTTCCTTCCCTGCTACTTTTGTTATTTATTCCTGGTGTTCTGACATCTGCAGAATGGTCCAGGCTTTAACAGAAGCCACTGTTTTTATCTGGCGTATGGAATGAACAAGAGCAGCTTAACCATTTCCTTTGTTTTTCCTTTTCTCTCCAATTTATGATAATTTCCTTGACTGAGCTCCCATACAAGAAATTCTTGTCCAGAGGATTGTTTAGCAGTTCTCCTTTTATGTCGTCTGAACTTTCAGCCAAGTGTGCCTCCTTAAGACTGAATCCACAATCAGTGCCTGGGAGGTTGTTTCTATCACTCTGCACCAACACTTTTTCATACGCTTCCCAACATTCTGAGACATATGGCAAAGATTAGAAATGTGTAACTTTGTGAATTGTTTTTTATTTTCTTCAGCGAAGTCTGTATCTGAGGATTTCTCCCTGGTATGTGGCCATGCGCATCTGTCAATTAATTACTCTGAAGGCCAGTGTGTCCCACATATAGATCTTTTTCATATCTGTCAAGACCTCTATTTCTCTGTCATGCTGAATAGTTATGCCCTGAAACCAATACAGAGTCTTTAGCTGCATTCTGATAAATCACTATGGATTCTGCAATGCAATTTTTATTAAGGTAGTGACAGGCCGGTCAGGCATTGTAGACCTGGTCAGACTTCTTGTAGGAGGAGGCTGGGAACTGAGAGTCCAGTTCAAGGGATACCACCAAAAATGTGTCTACAAATGCCTCAAAGATAAAAACTATTGTGAGCTTAGGATTTTTAAACCCAAAATGCCTTTCCTTGTTATTGGACTTTTCCCAAATTTTTCACTGAAAAGGTTTTCTTGCTAAGCTGAAAGATATCCAAAATATGAACCCTCTGATGGATATCCAGACAATACAGACCTTTTTGTTATCAAAGTCATAGTCTGCACCATGCAACTTTATTCATTTTTTGGCTAAGTTTTCATCATTCAGGAGAAGTACTTTTATGTTTACCATACTCAGAGTTGGAAAGTGGAGACTTTCACTAGGTAAAAATTCTCCCACCTGTTTCTTAAAGTTCTGAAAAGTCAGACTCATATGGGATGTCTGGACATGGGAAGATGCCAGAGTTGAAGGGTGCATGCCTCCAAAGACAGACAGATGTAAGGTACAGGGAACTCCAGCTTGATAGCTTTATTACTTGATTTATTGCATTTTGTTGATTTATCTTACCTAGATTTGGGTTGTCCAAAAGTTGGGGGTGTTGATTTTTTTTCTTTTTTTACACAGTGTACAACACTGGCTCAGAATGGAGGTTCAGCATCCTTGCAAATAATTTCAGGAGAACAAACAGTTTAGTACTCTGGCTGGGGAAAATGTGCTCAGAACTGTTTGTGACCACCTCCAAAGGGGTCAGGATAAAGGCTAGCAGAAGTATCAAGCGCCACCAACAAGTCATAAAGAGCTACCTCATGGGCTGTAGCAGTATAGTACAGTTGTGTACACTTACCATAAATGTAGATGTTCGAGTGTATTCAATGTTGCAGTCATCACATTTGGGTTATAGGTTCATAGGTTCATAGGTTAGTACTAAGCTAACTGCCCTTGCGAGCCATTTTAAGCTTAGCCAATTATCCCGTGTGAGACTCAAACCCTGCACCTTGTGTTTGTAAGGCAAACACCTTAACCATTAGGCCACCTTCAGTAGCCCTCAGTCAGCCTGATTATCAAAGTCTTGGGTCCTGCGTCGGTTGCTGTCTCATCTTCCATGACGTCAGGTAGTCAGGGGTATAAAGCATGCAACCGACGCCATTACATCAGTTTTTCTTGCCCCAGATGTCAGGTGCTCCCATAATAGGAAGCAATTATATATACAAGGTTACACCTCCAACAAAAAAGAAAATACACCAAAAAGCTTTAAACATAGTAAGCAAGAATAGAGGTATAGCCAATAGAAGTCAGGGGGCTGGAGGGGGGGTAACTAGGACTGCAACAGTGAATACACTCGAACATCTACATTTATGGTAAGTGTACACAACTGTACTATGTTCTTCGTGTTTCACTGTTGCAGTCATCACATATGGGTAGATTCCCAAAGCTAAGGATGGGAGGAGGAAATTAGATAGCATTAGGACCAGCAATAAGGCCCTGCAAGACTGCTGTGGCAAAGCCAGCTCTGGATTTAGAGAAAATTGGCAAATGGTAATGCTTGGTGAAAGTATGTATAGAACTCCAGGTAGCATCTTCTAAGATGTCCCTGGTAGGCACACCTCTGAGAAAGGCTGTAGAGGTAGATGCAGCCCTGGGTGAATGTGGTCTTATCCCCTGTGGGATAGGTTTTCCATGGTGCTTATAGCAGAAATTAATGCAATGGCCTATCCATTTAGAAATGGTTTGCTTTGAAATGACCTTCCCCTCTGCCCCTGCGGCAGATGCCACCAGCAGCTGTTCAGATTTCCTGAGAGGTTTAGTCCTGTCCAAGTAGAATCTAACTTGTCTGTGCACGTCTAAGGAATGCAGTATGCGTTCCCCTTTGTTCTGTGGGTTAGAAAAGTAGGTTGGCAAATGAATGGACTGCTTAAGAGCCACACTGGATACTACCTTGGACATGAAAGAGGGATTGGTCCTGAGGGACACCCTGTCTGCATGAAAGATGATGAAAGGCTCCACTGCCATAAGGGTCTGCAATTCAGACACCCTTCTTGCTGAAGTGATGGCTAAAAGGAAGGCTGTTTTCCAAGAAAGGAATTTCAACTCTGCACTTGCAGCTGGCTCAAAAGGAGGTAGAGTGAGTTTTTCGAATGCAAAGTTAAGGTCCAAGGCTGGGGTTGGGGCTCTCCTGGGTGGTCCTACATTTTTGGCCCCTCTGAGGAACTGCTTGAACAGTGGATGAGAGAAAAGGGGTGGTTCTGTGTTGTAATGAGCTGAAATGGCTGAGGCATGAATTTTGATGGAGGAAAAGGAAAGGACCTTGTGAAGCATCTCAGTTAAGTATTGAAGAATCTGAGGTAAATTGAGGACTGCTGTGCCCATCCCCTGAGTTTGGTTCCAGGAACATAATCTTTTCCATTTTTCAGCATAAGATTTTCTAGTACTAAGCCTCCTTACCTCCAGAATGACATCCAACACTTGTTTACTGAGGGATGGTAACGGAGAGATCAGGTAATCAGCCAGGCTGCCAGGTTCAGGGTTTGAAGCTGAGGGTGCAGAATCTGGCCCTCCTGCTGGGACAGCAGGGTAGGGTTTTGAGGCAGGTGCCATGGTGCCAGCAGTGATGCACTGCGCAAGAGGGGGGGTACCAGTGTTGGTGTGGCCAGTCTGGTGCAATCAGTATCGTCCTTGGTTTGCCCTGTTTGATCTTGTAGTACCTTGGGGAGGAGAGGCAGAGGAGGAAAGGCATAAACTGACAGTTTTTTTTCAGGTGAAGGACAGGGCATCCACTTTCCGAGCTTGTTTGTGGGGTGTCCTTGTGCAGACTTTGTCCAATTGGTAGTTCTGGGGGGAGGCAAACAGGTCTATATCTGGGCTCCCCCATTTGTTTATCAACATGTTGAATGTCTTTAGTTCCAGTTTCCACCTCGTGTGGGTCCATGAAATTTCTGCTTAGTTTGTCTGCCAGTGTATTTAGCTGTCCTGGCAGGAATTGAGCCTGTAGATGCACTTGGTAGCTCAAGGCTGTGTTCCACAGACCCATGGTTAGTTTGCAGAGAGGATACGAGTGGGTTCCCCCCTGCTTGTTTATGTACCACATAAAAGTGGTGTTATCTGTCTTTACCATTAATTGTCCTGGAAGAATGTGGTCCTTGAAGGCGGTCAGAGCATTCAGTACAGCTAACATTTCTTTTTGACTGATATGCAGGTGCATTTGACTTTGGTTCCATTTGCCCTGAATACACTTCCCTGCCAAGTGAGCCCCCCATGCATAGTCTGATGCATCTATTAGGGTTTGGGCAGCAGGAGGTAGAGTGAATGGCAGTCCCTTGTTTTGGTGGCAGGCCTCTGCCCACCAAATAACTGTAGGCAAGGTATGATAGGAATCATTGCTTCTAGATCCTGAGAATGTTGACACCATAGGCTTTTTAGATACCACTGTACTTTCCTCATATGCAATCTTGCATATGGAATTAGGAGAATACAGGAGGCCATGAACCCCAAGGCATGCAGTATGTGTCTTGCAGATAGCAGGGTCTTTGTGGCCATTAGTTTGAAGTAAGTTGTCAAATGAACTTGTTTCTCTGTTTTGAGGAAAGCCATCTGGGAAGTTGCATTCAAGCTTGCTCCCAGGAATACAATTTGTTGGCAGGGTACAAGATGTGATTTATTTTCGTTTATGGTTTACCCCAGACAAGTTAGCACCTTTTGTACAAATGCCAGATGATCCAAAAGTATGTCCTGGCTTTCTGTCTGAATTAGACAATAGTCCAGGCATGCATATATTTGAATATTTCTTTGCCTGCAAAATGCAATGACTGGAGCTAGGCACTTTGTGAATACCCTGGGCGCAGTAGATAAGCCAAAGGGCAGTGCAGAGAACTGATAGTGCATGTAGCCTGCTTTGAAGCGTAGGTATCTTCTGCAAGATTCCCATCGGGATGTGCAGGTAGGCTTCCTTTAAATCCAGTGTTGCCAACCAGGCATCCTTGCCTAGCATAGGAAGCAACTGGTGAAGATTTAGCATCTTGAATGTTGGGATCACCAAAAAAGTGTTTAGGATAGAGATCTCCAGGATAGAACGCCAGGAGTTGTCTTTTCTAGGCACCAGGAAATGTCTTGAGTAGAAACATTGTCCCCTTTCCTCTTCTGGGACAGTTTGAAAAGCCCTTATACCTAGAGAGAGAACTTGCTTTTGAGCCTCTGCCCACTGATTTGGGGGTAGATCTGGCCAACCTTTTGGGGTTGGCAAAGTGTGGAAGTGGAATATGTATCCCTGGGAAACTATATTTAAAACCCGTTTGTCCTTGGTAATGAGCTCCCAGTTTTTTGCCTGTAGAGCAATCTTTCCCCCTAAAGGAGCAGTCAGTTAAGAAGGGCTTGGATGTTTTAAAGTTAAGTCATTGAGACGGTTTACCATAGGGGGGAGTCTTACTACTATGATTTGGAATTCTTTCTGTGTCAACCAAGCTTAATAAAAGTGATCTCCCTATTTTTTTCCAGTAAAACCTGCACAAATATGGCAATCAGCCAATAGATGAGACTCTCATACACAAAGCAAATAATTAGAATGTGAATCTTTGTACAGGGCCTGATGCCCATAGTCACAGATGCTTTTCATATCTCTAAGATATATGCCATGTAAGCATGTGCACTTGTGTTAATGGGAGTTAGCCTAAATTGGCATTACAAAGCTCTGAGAGTCTGACTAGTTGGATGGACATCCACCTGAGGCCATTGACCATTGGTCAGAAATTCTAGTGCAACAGTGACCTATACAAAGAGAACTAGAGTATAATAAATGTTGTAAATCTCTCTCTCTACAGCGTTTCAGACAGAAAACTTTTTTGCCCTGTTCAGAACTGCATCTCATGTCCTTGCAAAAATGAAGTCTCAAACCTGCTTACCAAACTAAAGATGGCATGTAAAACCTGCATACAAATAGAGAGAACTTATATTTGTTCATAATACTTTGTCCTACTGGTTAACAGCCAGTTTACCTTGATCATTCACAGCGCTTGCTTACTTTTAAATCACTTGACATATCCATATCACCATGTCTCTTTTCACTTCAGTTGCTACTGCTTCTACTCCAACTGTATACTAGCACTGCAATGTTTTGCCTATTGATTGTACTATTCTGTACTTATTTTTCACACTATATTTTAAACTAATACTATAATCCAACCAAGTCCCATTTAATTCTTTCCACAACTTCATGAGTATTGACACCATTTGCATCTCTGTATCATTAGCATATAATATATACTATTTCCTTCCAGGCCTTCAAGTTAATTTAACCAGACCGAGAAAAGGGCCATCCCTAGTACTGACATTGGCACTATACCATTGCTATCCAGCCTTGAATGGGCAGTTATGTTCTCTGTCGGTCTATCCAGTGTTTTGATTTTATTTATATATATATATATATATATATATATATGTATGTATATATATATATATATATATAGGGTCCACAGTGCCAAAGTAACCAATTTCGTCTGGGCATCCTACCTGGCATTCAATGCCTGCTATATGCAGCTGGTGAGGCTTTTTGCTTGTGCCCTGATTTCACTGTTACTAGATTAGACTATCTATGTATTATCAAACTCATCTGCAGTGCGCCGCGCTCTCATATTTTAGTGGATAAAGCTAACCCCATGGTCTTCAGAAGAGGATATGCTGTGGTTATATTTCCCTCTCCCATTCAAACAGAAGATCTGGTCAGTGCCTACTACCTTCGCTTCCTCTACAAGGTGAACTCCTCCAAAGACTGGGTCTGCTAAACAAACCCAGTTCACATTGGTCACAGTCTGCATTATATCCCTGTCTGTCATGGATTCTGCCGAATGTTTTAATTCTGATGAGATAAATTGATAATGAAAAAAAATAAGTGCAAACAGCAAAACCACAAACTGCTTTTGTTTTAGGGAAGAAAAGTATTCCACATCACATCTTAACTTGTGTAACAATATCAATGGTTTATACATCCTAGGTAGACCATAACAGTCCTTGTAAACTTGAACTGCTTTTCATTAAAGCTGATAACAGTACTCTACAGCAGCTGCACCTACCATCACCTGGTGACTTATCCATGCTACAACCACAGGGCAGCATGCTGCATCTACCATCACCTGGTGACTTATTTATGCTACAACCATAGGGCAGCATGCTGCACCTACCACCACCTGGTGATTTATCCATGCTACAACCACAGGGCAGCATGCTGCACCTACCACCACCTGGTGATTTATCCATGTTACAACCACAGGGCCCACATTCCAAGGCAACATAATCACTCTTCTAACTTTTTAAGCAACACCGTGTCAAATGACTTGATACAGTCTAATCTAAGCAGCACAGACAGACTGTCTGGATTAACTTACTGGATGAGTAGTGAACTACAGTACCTGTTCTCCCACAGTATAATTACAGAAACTTAGGAAGCTTACCTGTTTTAAGGGTTCTGACAGACTCACAGACATTTATGACAGCACAACTACTCATAAAATTACATTGCTGAGGTACTGTGCAATGCAGTTATGATCCACTGACACTATCTAGATTACTGTGCAAGTGCAAAGTGTGCTGAACACACTTGCATGTTTTTGTTCTGGAAATCTAACTGGCTGCAAATTCTGAATGGACAGTGGCTTAGAGGTAAGATCTTTTCTTCACAGCTCCTGGATCTGGAGCTCAGTTGTGACCTCTGATCACTCTGTGTGGAGTCTGCATGTTTTTTACCTATACTCCAATTTCTCCCCACCTCCCAAAACCATACTGGTTGATTACTTTTAATTTATTTATCCTTTGCTGACCAGGTTAGTCTCACTTAGCTAGTAGCCTCTTTTCAGGGGAGACCCAAGGCGGCATTTATACTATTAGGGGAAATTTGGCCAGGGCATTGGGGAACTTCCCCCACTCTTTGTGTATGGGGACACAATTCATTGTCACACTTCCTGTCTGGTCTGGGCACAGAGATGGCTCGGAGAATCAGGAAGTCCAAAATTGAGCATGGAGGAGGAAGGAGAATTTTTTTGGGTTTTTAATGTGAATGGAGCTGTCAATCGAAAAGCTGCAAAGCCGGACATGGCAAATAATGAATCAAATGTTAAGTGGATTGAGGAGAATGGAGAGGGGAGAAAGGAAAGTGAAGCAGAGTCAGTTAAAAGGCAAAAAGGAGGAGTCAAAGTAGGTATGGTGAATTTGGAGGAGTTATTTCAGCAAAATTTGTTTGTAAGAGATTCTGTAGCACCTAAGTGTGTTGTATCAACCCTCCAGTCAGGGGGAAGGGGGTTGTGGGATGTTTACTTGAAAGAACTAATTGAGCAGAGTGAAAAAGCAGTGTTATGGGGTGAAACAATGGACAGAATACAAGTAGCAGTTCAAGAAATAAGAAAGGAAGAAAAAACATCAAATGCACAAATGATAAGAGAAGATGAAAGAAGGGAATAGAAGAAAATAGAAGTAAGAAGAAAGTATTGAGTAAGAATAAGCAGTGGGTGGTTCAGTGGTGCAGCGGTTAGCACTATCACCTCACAGCAAGAAGTTCTGTGGTTTGATTCTCGGCTGGGGTGGCTTCTGTGTGGAGTCTGCATGTCCTCCCTGTGCTCACGTGGGTTTTCTCACACATTCCAAAGACATGCAGTAGGTGGACTGGGCACTCTAAATTGGCCTTAGGTATGAGTGTGTGTGGTATACCCTCCACGGAGGGTTGGGCACCAGGCTAGCAATCTGACACCATAACACCATAATTGCTACAGAAACAAGTGCTGGAGGGAGCTTGTTGCCTGATGTGCTGCATGGCAAGGAGACAAATCTGAGAAAGAGAGAGAAAGAATAAGCAGCAAAACAGAAAAGGAACTGGACAGGTATGAAGAATGGGACTGCATCATTTCACCATTGGGTACTGAACTCAAAGAGGTAACAGCATTTATATGTATTAGCAAAGATAATTTTTGTGACTTTTTTCAAGGAAGTGCAGTATGTGGAAACATTTTCTAGAATATGAAAAAAGAATGAATGAAAATCCTTGGAACTTATATGTTGTGCAAGGTTTTAACCCTCTCTCCCTACCACCAAACACTAATATATGCGAGAGATGCAATTATACAGCCAAACTGGAGGCTCAGTTCACTCAACCCAAGACTGGACCAGACAGACAAGAGGAGAAGGGAACTACTTGCATCACACCACAAGTCTCACATAGACCTATGAAACCAGCATCGGCAAAAAACACACAAATACAAGAAAACATACTCGGAGGCTCTAAATAAAAATCTGCAAAAGCAACAGAGACCTCCAAAGCAGACACCCAAGAAACCTCCACCCCCTAACACAAACCATGAAACACATACTTCACAAAACCAGTGTGCCACGCAATCACAGCCCTTAAGGCAAAATAACATACCCAACATACTAGTAATAGGTGACTCTATAGTCAGGCACACTAACGTCCCACTCACTAGGCTGAACAAGGAGAAGGTTACTGTTAGCTGCTTGTCGGGTGCCAGGATCCGCCACATAATACAAGCACTCAGGTCACTCCAGGACAAGTACAAATACGACTCTGTCATTGTCCATGTTGGTGTGAATGACCTGAGATGTACCTCCCTGGACTACATGAAGAGAGGCATGGAAGACCTCTCTGATCACGTAGCCCAGGCCAGTATGACCCTGACCTTGAGTAGTATCCTGCCCTCACCAAGAATGACACCACGGCATAAAGAAAAAAATATCAATTTCAACAATTGGCCAAGCTTCTGGTGTCATTCAAAGGGGATCCAGTGTCTGTCAGCCTGGGATGACATGCTCGACAAGCCACGCTGCTTCACTAGAGATGGCTTGCACCTGTCACCCTTAGGCTTTCGAATACTGGCTAAGGCTCTTACCACTACCATAGTGCCTTTTTTATGCAAGGCTCAAAAGACAAACCCACCGCCATAAATAGCACAAGTAACAAAAAACTGAGGACAATGCTGCTCAATGCCAGAAGTCTAAACTTCAAAATATATGCACTCGAGGCATTCCTCGGTATGGAGAAAATCGATACATGTGCAGTAACAGAAACCTGGTTTCAGGCTCCAGAGAGGACCCCAGCACTACCAGGCTACAACTCATACCATACATTTCGGCCACAAAACCCTGGCAGGGGCGTATCCATATTCATCAAGGATACCCACACCTCCAGGTTAGTGGCACGATGCTTCAGAGATCATCCACGTGCAACTAACAACAGACAAAACTGCAATTCAAATTGTAGCTTGCTACAGATCACCATCCATGTCCCAGGACCCCCATTCTGCATTTCTGGAAACACTGGGAAACAAAGGTCCTACCAAACACCCTGATATTGGGTGATTTCAATTACCCAAACATTAACTGGGAGAACTACTCAAATACTAACTCCCTTGCCCAACATTTCCTAGAATTTATAAATTCAAATGCCCTGGATCAATTGGTCAACACCCCCACCAGAGGTGACAACATATTGGACCTGGTCATCACCAGCATGGGTGACTGATGTTCCACACCAGAGGTCAACCCCTCACTGGCTACATCTGACCATAAACTAATCACTCTGCATATCCACATTCCGCCCCCTCCCCCGGTCAAAGAAACCACCGTAAAAAACTTTTCAAAAGCAAACGACCAAGGTGGAAAGTTTCAAAGCCCCCATGCTTAAGGATAACGCTGCTCAAGCTGCAAAATCCTTTACTAATGTACTCTACACGCACCTACAAGAATGCATGGATCGTGCTACCCCAAGCAAAACCAAGACTCACTCCTCCAAGAAAAGGAAACCAGTCTGGTAGACCCCTGCCATAAACAAGCTATACAATAGAAGGAGGAAACTAGTACAGAAAAGAGTAAAATCCCAAGAAGGTAAGACATCCCTGATCAGTATCAGCAAGAAACTACGATCCCCCATAAAATCATCCAAGGCTAGCTTTGAAAGAAAAATTGCCAAGGACTCCAAAGATAACCATAAGGCATTCTTTAGCTATGTCAAGAATCTAAGTGGCAATTCTCAGATCTGCTCGGAGATAGTGCAGAATGGCACAAAATACACTGAACCGACCGATATTGCCAACATCCTGGCAGACAGGTTTAGTGCAAACTTCACCCCCCCTCACCCCCCCAAAAGGGCCCATAACCATACCAGAAGAATGTAGTGCCCCTGAAATCACAGACACTCAGGTTAAAACAGCACTCTCCAAAGCTAAAAACACAGCATCAATGGGACCGTACGGTGTCCCAGGCTGCATCCTACACAAGCTCAAAGATGAACTAACCCCTCACCTAAACACACTGTTCAAACTCATCCTCTCCACAGGCTACGTGCCCACAGAGTGGCACACAGCAACGGTTATTCCACTCCACAAAGGTGGAGCCACAACAGACCCCAGAAACTATTGCCCTATAAGCCTGACTAGCCTGGTCTGCAAGGCAATGGAGTGCATCATTATGGATCTCATTAACAGACATTGGGAACTCCAAACACTGGACCCTACCCAGTTTGGCTTTGTTAAGGGCAGATCTTGCCTCCTAAACCTGGTGGGATTCTTTGAGACAGTTAGCAAGTCTATAGATGAGGGAAAGGTGGTCCACACAGCCTACCTAGACCTCGCAAAGGCCTTTGGCACCATTCCCCATTCTGGTATTATACACAAGCTCACCAGCCTGAACATAAACCCCTATGTCACGAGATGGGTTGCCAACTGGCTCATGGACAGAACCCCACATGGTAAGAGTTGCGGGAGCTAGGTCTGACTCTAAACCGGTTACAAGTGGCATTCCCCAGGGCTCAGTCCTAGGACCCCTCCTGTTCGGCATGTACTTCTCAGAGGTACAGGCAAGCACAAGAGGACTATGGCTGACCAGGTTCGTAGAAGACTGCAAACTAGGGGCTATAATTGAGTCTCCAACTGACACAGATATCCTCCAAAAGGGTCTCACTTAGACAGATACCTGGTGTCAAAACCATGGCCTCAAGCTAAATGCCAAAAAGTGCATAGTCATCCCCTTTGGAAAAAACAAAGTACCCACAAACTACCACATAGGTGGTAGCCCCCTAAATACAGAAAATGTAATAAGGGATCTGTGGACCCAAGTAGATAGTAATTTCTCCTTTGATAATCACATTGCCAAAGTGGTTAGAAAATCCTTCTATGTGGCCCACCTAATCACAAAAGGGTTTGCATCCAGATCAAAATAGGTCATTGTGCCCCTCTACACATCACTCATCAGACTCATCATAGAGTACAACGCCCCATTTGGGATGTACCTTACAAGACACCTGCAACAGCTGGAAAGACCACAGAAGTACATCACCAAGAGGATCACTGGCCTCAAACAGATGCCCTATGCAGCTCGACTTAGGAAACTCCAGCTGTACTCGGTTGCATACCGCCTACTCAGAGGTGATCTATGCCTGACATGCAAGGCCATGTCCAACACAGAATTGATGGACATGCTCCACCTAAATAAAACCATATCCCCTCAAGCCACACGCTCCAGGGATCTAAACCTCACCAAACCAATAAATAGGATGTGTTGGAGGGACAGATTCCTGTCCCAGAGACTTCCCATGCTCTGGAACCAGATTCCAATTTACATTAGGCAGAGCTCCTCGCTAACACTCTTCAAGAGAAACCTTGACGAGTGGATGGGAAATAGAAAGTTTACCGCAGGGATCACTTCAATGGCTCTGCTGGACAGAGGCACAGGGAACTAATCTAAGGGGGTGGCGAAAGCCAACACAATTCCGGCTAGGCTTATAAATGCCTTCGGGCAGATAGTCTAGTACCTAACTATGAACCTAATAAAGACGCTAAAAAAAGTGTGTTGATACAATTTCATACTGAAACTGAAAGACTATTTAACACCTGTGTATAGAGATGTAATGGAAATTATGACAATAGGAGTTCACCGACTGGGGATGGGAATGTGGTGTTGCACTGAAAATGCAAAGTGACAAAATAATGCATTTGCCTAGTATAATTAATGTGGAGGGGAATAAATGACTGGTTAAATACTGGGGTCAACCAAAGACATGTTTTCATTGTGGTAAAGATTACCATTTAATTAATAACTGTGACAAGAAGAAATGTTTTAGTTGTGGCAAAGTTGGTCATGAAGCAAAAAAAAAAATGTGACCTAAAATGCATAAAATGTAAAAGGACATTCATGGATGGATTGTAATGTTAAAGTAAATCATATACAGGAAACAAAGGCAGACCAAGAAAGAGAATTTGTTTTAGTAGATAGCATAGCACAGACACAAAAAGAGAACAGAAATAAATACATAAGAATGGAAACAAAAGAATATACAAGGGGACGAAAAAGGAGAGTTAGAAGGAGAATGAAGGGGGAAGATAAATGGACAAGGGTTAAAAGTAATAAAAACTCTATTGGAAAGAGTGAAAGAAAGCTCAAATTTAAAAACGTACACATAGAAGGAAACAAAAAGCAAAAGAATAGAAGCGATAGAAACATTTCCACAAAGTGAGAAAACTAGCCATAAATGTAAATCGTATAAAGAATGTTTAACGAAGGTTAGGAGTGCTAGAATCTTGTACATTGTTAGAAATAGATATTATAATATTAATAGACATAAAAATAACAGAGGAAGAAAGAATACAAATAAATGGGTTATGGGAAGGCAAGGTTATTTGGAACACAGGAGAAGAAAAATGCTCAGGTATAGCAATTTTATGTAAAGTGTGTATAGAAATTCTGGATTACATGTTAGTAGTATTAGGAAGAATATAAATAAGAGACATAAAAGGGAAAAACAAAAATATAGGGTAATTACACATTATGAACACACTTTATAAAAACAGAGAGATTATGTTTAGGAAAATATCTGATTATGTTAGTGTGAATATGCAACCAATAGTAGTGGGTGACTAATTGTGATTTTAAGGCATAGGAGAAAACAAGGGGCAGATGTAAATGTCATTGTAGAAATGCTTAAAAAAGTAAAATGTACTTATGGAACATCAAACATTGGATATATAAAAGGAACAATTTGAAATCTGAAATTGATTATTTTATAGTATCAGAGAGTCTAAGGATATTACAACAAGGAGTTAAAATTACAAGTTTTTCAGACCACGTAGCCATTTGGATATTCAAGAAAAATTGGCTACATAAAAACAGCTAGAGGTATAAAAAGAATTAATGAACCATATGTAAATGAGTATATAAATGAAATAATACATCAACTACGCTTAGACCATATAAACATGAAAAGATTTTATAAAGACTGGACAAGTTGGTGGACAAGTCTTGTTATGTCTTTCGGCTTACCCCGGTTAGGGGTTGCCACTGCAGAACTCCGGTCCGCTAATGTTTGGTAGTGGATTTTTACGTGCCAAGTTACCAGCCCTGATGCACAACCTTCAACGAAGGCATGCCCATTCACGCATGCCTCCACACAGAAGATGCTTTAGCTGAGAATTGAATGGGACAACGTCTTGCTGTGAGACGACAACGCTACCGCAGCACCACTACCGTGGGACAAGTTGGTGGACAAGTCTAAAAGAAAAAATATAAAAAAGAGGTATTGGAATGGCAAAGGATAAAGAATACAAGATGGGTATAAATATGAAGGAATCAGTAACAAAGTCTTTAAACACAATAGATAACAGAGAAAAGTTTCTAGAAAAAGAAAAAAAAGCTGTATGAAATTAATCAAGAGAAGATTAAGAAACTGTTATTCAAACAAAGACATTTTTACAAGGAAGAAAAGCAGCAGCACCATACTTGATCAAACTGGGTAAATAAAATGTAATAACAACAAGTGAGTTAATGAACACACAAAAAGAAATAATGCAGACAGTTAAAAGACGTTCTGAAAACTTTCCACATGTGAAATCATACCACATGTGAAATCATAAGGAAGCATAAATGGAACTTAAGGTTAACTGAAGAAGATAAGAGAATGGAAGAAAAGATTACTATGGTAGAATTAAAAATGTGGTGAAAACAGTAAACAGAAGCTGCTACGGGTTTAGATGGCCTTGAATATGTAATGCACAAGGATATACAAGAATGGCGAAATAATAGTTTTAAAGGTGTTGAATGAATGGTTTGAAAAAGGGGTAAATGATGAAAAGATATGCATGGGTGCAATGAGATTGGTATGAAAAAAGGGAGAAAGAACAGGCATAAAAACTGGAGACCACTAGTATTAAACAATTTTGATTATAAGATCTTTATGAAAATAGTAGAAAAAAGAATAGCAAGTCTAATAAGCTACTGAACAAAACAATTTTTGAAACATAAGAAAAAAGAAGTCAAGAACTTTTAATGATAATAAGATAATTGATAAATGATATAATAAATAGGGAAACAGGACTGAAAATATTAGTAGGAGATGTAAGTAAACCATTTGATAAGATTAATTATTGGAAATTTTAAAAGGATATAAGTAATAAAACAATCAACATTTTGAAATCAGTATATAACAAAAAATAAAGCAAAAAAAAGTTATGTACTCACCATAACATCCCATGTTTGTTGTCCTTGATCTTGCCTTCCTTCTTGCTGTTTGGGTTCGGAGACAATCCTCGTCTCTGACTTGGCCGTATACTATAGCTCGAGAGCTTTTACTGGCTAGAGGCTAGAACCTATCACAACATGCTAGCAGTAGTTACCCAGATCTCAGTTGTGATAACCCAACACTAGACTATGCAAGTAAAAAAAATTACTATATTTTACATATAAGAGAACACCTGCATATAAAGGTGTAAATAATCAGCAAAGAGATAAAAAGAGAGTCTAGGCCTAACCAACTGGTATGGTAAAGGGAAAGTCAGCCAGTGTAGCCAATGAAAGGAACTCCTCTCGATCCACCAGGAAGGGGGAAGGAGTGTGGGACGCAAGAAGGAAGGCGAGATCAAGGACAACAAACATGGAACGTTATGGTGAGTACATAACTTCTTTATGTTATGTTGCCCCTATCTCGCCTTCATTTTTGCTGATTGGGACCACATCCCCAGCACCTGTTTCTTGGGTGGCTCAGTGGAAAAAAACTCTTCAGGACCGTGGAACCAAAGGATGCCCTGTTCCAGGAGGCCACATCTACTTTGTAATGAGTGATAAAAGTATGAGGATTAGCCCATGTAGCTACCACACAGATCAAATCTAAAGGCAGTTTGGCTCGAAAGGCAACAGAGGTAGCCAAGGCCCTAGTTGTGTGTCCTCCAATTTTTTCCTGGAAGTTTTTTGTTCCGCAAATGATAGATGTAGATGATAGTGTCTGAAAGCCACTTAGATAAGGTCACTTTTGAGACTGAATAACCTTTCTTATTCATACTGCGGTGGTGCTGCTGCGGTAGCGTTGTCGCCTCACAGTAAGATGTTGTCCTGTTTGATTCTCAGCTAAAGCGTCTTCTGTGTGGAGACATGCGTGAATGGGCGTACCTTCGTTGAAGGTTGTGCATCAGGGCTGGCAACTCGGCACGTAAAAATCTACTGCCAGTCATTAGCGGACCGGAGTTCCGCTGTGGTGACCCCTAACTGGGAAAAGCCGAAAGACACAACAACATTCTCTGCACAGGATATAAACAATTGGTCGGATTTTCTGAAGTCCTTGGGCCTGTGTAAATAAAAATGCAACTGTCTATGAACATCCAACTGATGGAGCTTATACTCTGCCTTGTTGCCATGACTGGTGAAGAATACAGGAAGCTCTATGGATTGATTCAAGTTGTACTCTGAACACACCTTTGGTAAGAAAGATGGACTGGTTCTAAGAGAAACTTTATCTTTGTGGAAAATCAAGTACGGGGGGACGAATAGATAAGGCCTGTAATTCTGAAACCCTCCTAGCCGAGGTAATGGCAGTCAAGAAAAGGGTCTTCCATGTCAAAAATTTTAGTGAACAAGAAGCAACTGGCTCAAAGGGGGAAGAATCAGAGCTGCTAAAACTAAATTTAGGTCCCGGGGAGGGGGGAATTCTCTTATTAGAGGTCTTAAGAGGATAGTACCTCTTAGGAACGCTTTACATAGCCTATGGGACATAATGTTAGAGCCCATTTCTCCCACATGGAAATCTGAAATGGCAGCCAGCTGAACCCGGATTAGTAGCTGCAGCTGCTCCTTGCTCAAAAGTTTCAGCAAGAAATTTGAGAATCTTTGAAATGGGTGCAGTAAAGGGATCAATCTCGTTCTTGTTTGCCCAACAAGCGAATCTCTTCCATTTACTAACAAAGTTTCCTGGTAGTGGGTATATGGGAGGAAATTAAAATGTGTTGAACTGCCGGGGAAATATCAGGAAGCCTGGCTAAGACTGGAAGTGGAGAAACCAAGCTGTCAGCTTGAGAGTTTGGATGGAAGGGTGGAGCACACCCGACTGATGCATCAGGATATCTGGAACTGGGTCCAGGATCCAAGGCTCCTCCTGCAGATGAGGCCAAAGGAATGGGAACCATATCTAATGAGGCCAGTAAGGGGCAATGAGGATCAACTTGCAGCCCAGCAACTCTGCTTTCTGAAGAACCTTGGGGATCAGGGGGAATGGTGGAAAGGCATAAAGCAGTCCCGGGGGACAATCGTGAACAAGTGCATCCCTGGGTGACTGTCCCGGTGATGGGACTAAGGCAAAGTAGATGCTGCATTTGTTGTTGAGGGGGTTGGGAAAGACTGCAGCATGGCTGGCCCCATTTGCGAAAAATCAAGTCTGCAACTTCCTGTTTCAGGGACCACTCGTGAGACATCAGAATAGCCCTGCTGAGCTTGTCTGCTATCACAATGGATTTCCCCGGGATGTACGTTGCGATCAGAAAGTGTTGGGAAGACATTGCCCATTGCCATATTCATAGAGCCTCTTGACACCAGTGATGGTTCCGCCCTGTTTGTTGATGTACCATACTACCGTCATATTGTTTGTCTGAATTGCTATAGTCCCTGTAGGTAGAGTGTCTTGAAGTGCTTGCAACGCCAGAAGCACCGCTCTCATCTCCAGGACATTGATGTGCAAGTGGTACTCGTGCTGCTGCCAAGTCCCTTGAACAGTCTGTCCCAGATAATGCCGACCCACCCTATCTGGGAAGCATCCATGGTCACTATGGCTATGGGTTGGGGAGTTAGAAACGGTCTGCCCATTGTCACAAGAGGGGAGTGAAGCCACCATTCTAAATTCTTCTTGCAGAACTCCGTGATTAAAATCTGATGTGACACTGGTAAATCCTGGAATGACCATTGAGAAAAAGAAGCCACTGCAGAATTCTCATGTGGAAACGTGCCATAGAAACCAGAGTAATTGCTGTAGCCATTGAACCCAAGACAAATCTTGCCTGAATTCTCTTTTTTGCCATGAGGATTGAAACTTGATGATAAATGGTTGACGCCCTTTCCTGAGGCAGCCTTGCTATCATGGCCCTTGTGTCTAAATCTGCCCCTATAAATATAATATACTGACAAGGCAACAAAGCAGACTTTTCATAGCTTATGGTGATGCCTAGTTATGTACCAGTGTGAATTGTGGAGTCCCGTGCCTTGATTAACTGATGCTTGGTGGTTATAGTGAGAAGCCAGTTGTCTATATATGGAAACACCCGGACTCCTAGACGCTTCAGGTGAACCATAACTACCGCCATGTATTTGGTGAGCACCCTGGGGGGCTGTGGTGAGACCAAAGGGCAGAGCTCTGAACTGGTAATGACTGGCTCCCAGCCAGAAGCGTAGATACCTCCTGGATCACCTGTCCATTTTTATGGGGTAGTATGCATCCTGGAGATCAAGAGAGCACATACAATTGTCTTGACCCAAAAAGGGAAGAATGGACTGCAGTGTTACCATCCGGAACTTGTTTTCTTGACCGATTTATTCAGTCTGTTGAGATCCAAAATGGGCCTCCAGTCCCCTGTCTTTTTTGGAACTAAAAAGGACTTTGAGTAAGTGCCAGATTCGATTTGGTCTGTGGGGACTTCCTGGATGGCTCTTTTTTCCAGCAACCTTTAAACTTCTAGGTTTGCTTGATCCCAAAGACTGGGTGGAACATCTGGGATTGACTACTGTTTTCTTTTAAGGGGTGGTTGGGAGAAGGGAATTTTGTAACCCCTGGATATTATCGATAGTACCCATGTATCCTCTGTGATCATCTGCCAGGCTTTTGGGTACAAGGATAATTTGCCCCTGACTGCCTCAAGAGGCGGACAGTTGGGCCTCCCTTCAGGAGCGCTGGAAGGGTCCACCAGAGAAGTTATCTCTTGTCACCCTGATTCTGCGGACCCCCCCTGGGGCGAGACCGGCATCTTCTGTTATTATTTCCCCCTCTGCTCCTGGGGGAAAAATCTCCACGTGTCTCAGGCAAAGCTCCCTAGGATTTCTGGAACCACATCTTGCCACTCTTCTGACCTTTAGGGTAAGGTCTAGAGGGAGCGGAAAAACGTACTCCCATGGCAGAGAGAGTTTTGCCATCCCGTTCACACCTGGTAAGAGTCTATTACCTGAGGCCTAAACAGCGACGAGCCGTCAAAGGGGTTATTGGTAAAGGAGGACTTAAAGGGCTCCGCAAATTGACAAAGGCACATCCCCAAGGCAACTCCTGTGCCTGATGCCCCACTCACTCCATCTGCTGTGTAAGAGATCAGCCACATGGAGGAGTTAACTGCAGAGGTCAAGGTCACAAGCTGCAAAGCCGCCTTGCCTGCAGCTCCCACAGCAGTAGGATCCTGTAGGGCATCTCCCAACTCCTTTATGAGATCCCTCTGAAGGCGTGTAAAGTGGGACAAATAATTTACCGACCTGAGTGTAAAGGCCGCTGAAGGAAAAGTACAGTTTTGTACCTACCATAAATGTAGATGTTCGAGTGTATATACTGCTGCAGTCATCACACTTGGGTTATCCTGCCGTCAGGCGATCCCGCAGTCGGCCGAATCCCAAAGTCTTAGTCCAGCATTGGTTGTTGTCGCTTCTTCCCGGACGTCAGAGCGACAGGGGGATAAAAGAGGCAGCCGACACCATTTCCTTCAGTTTTTCTTGCCCCAGATGTCAGGTGCCCCCAACTAGGAAGGCAATACAAATAGCTATGCAAAAATACCTTAGTAGATAAACAATAGTACTAGCTGTTAGAAAATACACCATATAGACATGCATCCAATAGATTGATGTACATGGAGTTATAACTAACACCCTGGTATGTAGAGGGGATGGTGGGAGGGTAACCTGGACTGCAGCAGTATATACACTCGAACATCTACATTTATGGTAGGTACAAAACTGTACTATGTTCATCGTGTTATACTGCTGCAGTCATCACACTTGGGTTGAATCCCAAAGCTATGGATGGGTGGCTGGTACTAAACTGGGTTAGGTGAAGCTAGGATGCCCTGCAGAACTGCAGTGGCAAAACCAGCTCTGGTTTTTGAGTATAATGGAAGGTGGTAGTGGTTGGTAAAGGTGTGCACTGTACTCCAAGTAGCTGCCTCCAGAATGTCCTTGGTTGGAACCCCCCTGAGAAAGTCTGCTGAGGTTGCTGTAGCCCTGGTAGAATGGGACCTAATATTAACAGGCACTGCTTTCCCATGGTGCGAGTAGCAAAAGCGGATACAATGTGCTACCCATTTGGAGATGGTCTGTTTTGAAATAGCCTTTCCTTGTGAACCTGTAGCATAGGATACAAAGAGTTGGTCAGTTTTTCTGAAGGTCTTTGTCTTATCCAAATATTAATGTAGCTGTCTGTGAATGTCCAAAGAGTGAAGGAGTCTTTCTCCTTTATTCTGGGGGTTTGGATAAAAGGTGGGTAAATGAATGGTTTGATTCAAAGCCACACTGGATACTACCTTTGGCATAAAGGTAGGGTTAGTTCGTAAAGAGACTCTGTCCTGATGGAAAATGATGAAAGGTTCCACTGCCATAAGTGCCTGTAGTTCTGAGACCCTGCGTGCTGAGGTGATAGCCAACAACAGAGCTGTTTTCCATGACAAGTATTGTAGTTCTGCTGAGAAGGCTGGTTCGAAAGGAGGCAGTGTTAATTTTTCTAAAACGAAGTTGAGGTCCCAAGCTGGCGTTGGGGGTTTTCTGGGGGGTCTTATATTTTTAGCCCCTCTGAGAAACTGCTTTAGTAAAGGGTGTGAGAATATGGGAGGATCTGTATTATATTGAGCTGAAATGGCTGAAGCATGGATCTTAATGGATGAGAAAGAAAGGCCTTTGTGTAGCATCTCAGTTAAGTATTGCAGTATTTGAGGAATGTTTGGTATCCAAGGATTTTGGCCTTTAGCCTGGTTCCATGCACAAAATCGTTTCCATTTATCTGAGTAAGTTTTTCTGGTGCTGGGCCTCCTGGCCTCCAAAATGACATTCAGGACGTCCTTTGAGAGAAGTGTTGATTGATAATTCAAGGTATTCTCCATGCAGCTAAATTTAAAGTCCTGAGCTGACTGTGAAGGATCTGAGAGTTTTTCTGAGTCAATAGAAGTGGGAATTGAGGTAAGATCCATGGAGGGCTGTGAGTCAAGGTCCTTAGTAATGGGTACCAGTGCTGACGTGGCCAGTCCGGAGCAATGAGGATCATTTGTGGTCTCTCTGATCTGACTTTCAGAAATACCTTGGTCAAGAGAGGTAGTGGTGGGAAGGCATAGACTGTCAATGTTGTCCATCTGAATGATAGGGTGTCCATTTTCCAGGCTAGGGAATGATAAGTCCTTGTGCAAAATTTCTGTAGTTGGCAATTGTTGGGGGAGGCAAATAGATCTATGTCTGGGCGTCCCCACCTTTGAGTTATCATTGAAAATACTTGTGGGTGTGGTCTCCACTCGTGAGGATCTGCCAAATTTCTGCTTAATTCGTCTGCCAATATGTTTTCCTTTCCTGGCAGGAATTGTGCTTGCAGTTGTACTTGGTAAGTCAATGTTGTGTTCCATTGCCTGTCTGCATAAAGGGTAGGAGTGTGCTCCTCCCTGTTTGTTTATTTACCACATAACTGTGGTGTTGTCTGTCCTTATTAGTAGTTGTCCTGGATGCAAGAGGTCCCTGAAGGCTGTCAGTGCATTTTGCACAGCTAGCATCTCCTTTTGGTTGATGTGTAGATGCATTTGTTTTGCAGACCATTTGCCCTGTATGCACTGTCCTGCCATGTGTGCTCCCCAGGCGTAGTCTGAAGAATTTGTTGTCATAGTTTGGTTTGCTGGAGGTAAGACAAAAGGAAGACCCTTGTTTATTTGACATGCTTGAGCCCACCATAGGAACTCTTTTTGAAGGCAGGGAATGAGAGGTATACTTGTTTCGAGGCTGTGCCTGTGTTGAGTCCATACACTTTTCAGGTACCATTGTAATTTCCTCATATGCAGCTTTGCATGTGGAATTAGTTGAATGCAGGATGCCATGAACCCCAATGCCTGCAGGATTTTCCTTGCAGTGAGCTAGGTAAAAGTTGCCATCTTTTTGAAGTATTGAGTCAGTTGTTTTTGTTTGTCTGGCGTGAGATAAGCCATCTGGGCCGTTGTATTTAAGCTGGCACCTAGGAATATTATGTCTTGTGAGGGTATTAGCTTTGACTTCTTTTTGTTTACTGTGTACCCTAGGCAACTTAGCAGCTTTGTTACAAATGCCAGATGCTGTAATAGAATGGCATTGCTGTCCGCTTGGATCAGGCAGTCATCCAGATATGGATAGATTTGTATTCCTCGTTGTCTGCAGTATGCAATTACTGATGCCAGACATTTCGTAAATACTCTGGGTGCAGTAGATAAGCCAAAGGGCAATGCAGAGAATTGATAATGCGTTGTACCTGCCAAAAATCTGAGGTATCTTCTGCAATCTTGTCTGATAGGGACATGCAGGTATGCCTCTTTGAGGTCCAACGTTACCAGCCAAAACTCCTTGCCCAGCATGGGAAGAAGCTGCTGTAGTGTGAGCATTTTGAATTCGAGTACCTCCAGGTATGTGTTTAGAATTGAGAGGTCTAAAATGGGTCTTTAGGCTTTGTCCTTTCTTGGTACTAGAAATAGTCTTTGACCTTGCTCCTTTGTAGGTACCTTTTGAATTGCTTTCATATCCATGAGAGCTGAAATTTGCGTTTGTGCTTCTGCCCATTGGTTTGGAGGCAGATTTGGCATGCCTCTCATCCGTGGTAAAGTGTGAAAATGAAATCTGTAGCCTCGGGTAATAATATCCGGAACCCATTTTTCCTTTGTTATGATGCGCCAATTTTGTGGAAATAGAGCCAGTTTTCCTCCCAAAGGTGCTGCCAGGGCAATTTTGCTTGGCAGGCGAAGAGGGAAGTCATTGTGTTTGTTTCCTGAAGGGTTGAGATCTTTCGTCTCCACCTCTTTGAGTTGTTGTATGCCATTGTCTAGGCCTGAAAGAACCTTGTGGCTGGCCTCTGCCCCTTAGGCATCTGTACCTACCCCTTTGGGGTCTGTCTGATGCAGGAAAGGACCAGTTTTTTGATGGCCAGTTTCTGCTGAAACGAGGAGGTTGTACCTGTAAAAAATCTTTAACTGTCTGCATAGATTTTGCCTTTTCTTCCATTTTCTTTAAAACTTCCTCTGCTTTGACACCAAATAACGCATCTTTCTGCAATGGAACATCCAGTAACTTTGCTTTGACATGTTCTGGTAAGGCTTGCTCTTTTAGCCAAGCATGTCTACATATTACAGATCCTGTGACAGCTGCTCTACATGAGGCTTCCAATGAATCAAAACCACACTGTAAGGTATGCTTTCCCACCTGTTCTGCTGCATGCAGCAAATCCTGCATCTCTTTGAAATCAGGTTGATCTGTTTGAGGGATCATTTTCTGCTTTAACTGTGTAATCAAGTACTGCTGGTATTTTAGCATGTGGAATTGGCAGTTTAAGGCCCTCATGGCCAAAGTGGCAGACGTATACACTTTCTTCCCCCATCTTTCTAATGCTCTGGAATCTCTTTCAGAAGGTAGTGGATTCTTAGCAGTAGAGCCCTTAACCCCTTTGGGACCCTGGGAAATGGTTTCGGGATCTGCAACACGGCTTTTATACAGAAACTTATGAGAATCAGGAACTCGGTAGTATCTGTCTGGTTTAGCAGGTGCAGGAGGTAAGGAATCTGGGTTTAGACTAGATTCGGTGTAAACATCATCCAAAATGTCTAAAACTGGAGGAATTGCAAGGGGTCTATGCTGTGGAAGAAGAAGAAACTCACGGAGTCTTTTCTTAGAATCAGAGTAATCTTGGCCTTCCCAGTGGAAGTGTTCCCTCATGGTGTGTAAAGTTTCCCCAAAAGAGTAGTCTTCAGGGGGGGAGACAGAGGGAATGGACTCTTCAGCATCTGAGTCTTCATAAGGAGGGAAGGAATAATCCTGGTCCTCAGAGTTAGCTGAGGAAATGGATGCTTGGTCAGTGGAAGGATAATCTTCCTCCAGTCTAGGCCTTTTGTCAGGAGGGGGTTGTGAACCCCTGATAAGGGTAATTAAATCCTCAGCCATCTTAAGCATCTGTTTTTTAGGCATATGGGCCTGTGGGGGTGTCTGTGGTCCCGGTCTCCTAACTTTTAAGGGGGCTTTAAGTTTAGCATAAGACTTAATAGAAATAGTTGTCGGTTTGAAGACACCTTCAGAAACCGAAGGCCTGTCCAAAATCTCCGGATCACTGTCAGGGTTGGCGTCCGAGGGGTGAGATGGAACCGGCTCCTGAGGCCCAGCTGATTCGGTCTGGGAGGCCATCAGAATTTCTAAATCAGCGGTAGTCAGGGGCTGCGTAGGCACCTCGCTGAAAACCGGAGAACTGGCGGCAGGCCTTGCTGAGGTCTCGGTATCTGGTCTTGGCCTTGGTTGCCTGTCCTTATCCTTGCATTTTTTAATCATTGCTGATGTCGGTTGCTCCGACGACATGCTATAGTTAAATTTTCTGCCAAAATAATGTCGGGCGAAATCTGCCCGATGCTTGATTGTACGTTTGTTGAACCTAGCACAAAACCAACAACCAGAGACGTTGTGGCCTGGGCCCAGGCAAGGAATACAATAAGAATGAAAATCCTTATGAGGTATTTGCTTCCCACAAGAAATGCAATTATTAACTTGGTCTGACATCGGTCTGAGGCAAGAAAAGTTTCCCCAACGGGGTACTTAGCTTTAGACAAGACTTTGGGCTGAAATTCGATTCGAAAATCTCAGGAGCTAGCCGACCGGCACTTGCGAACTGCTTCTGCTTCGGGCACCGCACGGCAAGAAAGACTGAAGAAAATGGCGTCGGCTGCCTCTTTTATCCCCCTGTCGCTCTGACGTCAGGGAAGAAGCGACGACAACCGACACCGGACCAAGACTTTGGGATTCGGCCGACTGCGGGACCGCCTGACGGCAGGATAACCCAAGTGTGATGACTGCTGTAGTATAACACGATGAACATCATATGTTTCTCATACCTGTCCATCATATGGGACTCTTTGGCAGATGGACAGAAGAAGAATTTTCTGCTAGTTCTTTCTTGGTGGCTGCTGCCACCACCATAGCATCAACAGGCACGCCCTTAGATAGAAAAAGCTTATCATCTGGAGCAGTTATGAATTTAATGGGCCTCCTCGGAACTGGTTCCATAGTCTCTGGAGAGCTCCATGCCTTCTGACTCACTAAGAACAGTAGTGGGTCGACAGGCGCAGACACCCAAGTGGTGGAGGGTCAGGAACCAAATGCATCCAGGTACACAGACTCCTCCTCAGAAGGGGCAAGGGATTTCCAGTCACCTCTCTGCCTAAGGATTTCCAGGATGTCTGAAAATGAGACATCCTCAGAGAAGGACCATGGGGACCCTTCTGAATCCTCCAAGTCAGTGTCTGATGTCAAGGACTCAGGGGAGTCCAAATGCTTCCTCTTACACTTCCTCTTCCGAGGGACCTCCTGTGAGGGGTGCTCTGGTGAGGTTTCGGAAGACATGGGGTTGCCCAATGGGGTGTCCTGGAGCATGGGTTCCCTATGCTAGGGGGGGAGGGGAGGTTTGGAGGCAGACACCGGCACCGAAGGAGAATGAGCCAATGGAGCCAAGGGTAGAGCAGTCTCAGAGGACAGCACACTCATCACCTTGAAGGCACCATGGTCCCGGCCCAAAAGTGTCTCTGGCTCCGAAGAGCCTGGAGATCTCCGAACAGAGAGCTATGGCTCTGAGGCCGATGTAGGAGCTGAGCTCACCCCTGTTCCATGCACTCCAGCTCCAAACAAAATATTTAACAAATTGTCTGAATATAGTCAAAAAGAAAAACACTTATTCTGAGCCAGTATTCAGCAATCTCAATGCTGCAAGTGGAAAACAAGATCTGGGTAACTACTGCTAAGCATGTTGGGATAGGGGCTATCCTCAGCTCCAAACCTAACCAGCAAGAACGAAGGCGAGATAGGGACAACATAACATCTAGTGGTTAATGGCTGGTTAAGTGAGAAAATAGAAATAAAAAGTGGTATTAAACAAGGATGTCTAGCAAGTAGCATTCTATTTGCATTTATCATGAATGCAGCCATTACCAAGATAAATTTAGCATTGGAGAAGCTAAATATTGTACACCAGAGGGAATTCAGGTTCCAGTAATGTTTTCTTTTGCAGATGATCTAGTATTAGTTGTGAAAAACAAAAAAATGAATGAGTACAGCTATTAAAACACATGACAAAGGATTAAGAGTGTTCGGTTTGAGTATCAATGAGAAAAAAAGAGTAAAGGACTAGGATTCACAGGAAAAATAAGAGATATTCAGTTTAATAAAGAAAAATAGAAATTTTGGGAATAAGGTTTGGTAATGAGCAACAAAGAGTGACAGAAAGTGACAGAAAGTGACACAATGGAAGGATGATACTTAAAATAAAAAATAGTTGTATATTTTGGAGAACATTTAAAGTTGCGTACAGGAAAAAAGCATGTTTAATTAATTTAGTAATATCAGGTAAGATGGCACATAGAGCAAGTGTATTCATGATACCATTGGAATGTGAAAAAGGATTAGTAAATGCGTTACATTTATATGGGGATCTAGGGTAAGCCCTATTAAAAGAGGAATTATTTATGTTACGAAAAAGGAAGGAGGTTTGGACTTAATAAAGCCAATTACTTCATTGAAATTATATAAAATATTGACAGGGCTAAAGGAAAATTGTTAAAGATAGAGTAAAAATACAAATCAATGTGAGAAAAACTTAAATGTTTAAAAGAAGTGAAGGAATTACCTGTATGGAAATGACACTATATCAAGAGAAAATATTAGGGACGATTGATTTGAGTAATACAGAAACGACTAGAAAAGAATGGTATGAAAATATAATGGGAAACTTTTACTATATTTACCATTGGAAGCACTTGGGAGAAAAAATAAAAGCTGTAAAAGCAAGAAGGAAAATATGTGGAATGTATAGATTTTTTTGTGGAGGTCATCTATAAATAGGCTTCCAGTAAAGGCAAATATGCCATACAAAAAATATGGACTTTGTATATATTGTGGGGAATTAGGTACTGGTGAACATGATTTCCTGAAATGCAAGCGAGCAAATCAATTGTGGGAGGAAATATGTGGTAAAGAATGCTTAAATTGATTGAAAAATGTTAAATGTATGAATATGGACATGACAGAATGCGGCTATTATGAAATATGAAACAAAACAATGTAGATAGACCAGATGAAAAACTCTTTTGTATATTGTGGATTGTCTGGAATGAAAGAATGAAGAAAAATGTAATGGGAAATGAGTACTGTCAGAAATTCTGAAGAAAATAAGATTTTGGTTGTGGAAAAAAGAGAGTGGGGGATTTGAAAGTTTAAAAAATTGAAAATATGTGAAGTTATAAATAATTGTACATGAGCTATACAATTTGTATTTTACCGTATGTATTGTATATTATGAAATTTAATAAAGGACCCCCCCCCACTCTTCTCTTAGCGTACAATAAATGCTCCACACACATTACACAGTATTTACACTGGGTCATGCCTGAAAAGGGTCCATAAACAACACATTTGCATGGTTAATAAATGATAATAAACAGGAGAAAAACACAAGCTTTTTGTGTGGTATGGTTTGCAACGGGTTGTCTAAGACAACACTGGGAACTCTCGATGGCCAACACTGACTGATCTTTTTACAATAAAAAAATAAACTAACACCATAAAATTCCTTTACTAGGTGGGATTCAGAGATATGAAACAGCAGAGGGAGCATGGTGAAGAGAAAACTACAGTGAGGACAGGAAAGGAGTAAAGTGAACTGACCACTGAGCTCAGCTAGAGACACGTGGAACTGCTCAGTGTGGATTGAGTTCAGCTAGTGACATGTGGAACTGCTCAGTGTGGACACATATTGCTCCTTATACAAACATCATGTATAACAGTAATTGGGGGGGGGTCATTCATCAATAAGCATATGCTCTATACAGGATGGCATTCCAGCCGCAGAGGACAGAGTGCTTTCTGGCATGATTTCTTTGAACTGGGGACTGCAGAACTAGTAATTGATACAGAACTAGTCAGCTGTCAGGATATACTACCGATGAGAAATCCAACTATCTCAGTAAAATTTACATGATCAGTACAAGTTAGCCATGCCACTAAAATGTGTTTTTAATCTGCAATTCACTGAGTCCTCTGCAGAAAGGTTTTGACCATTGTTCACCATAGCTCCTTCAAGTAAGGATCTCATGGTCAAAATGAACCCATGTGCTGGAAGAGCTGTCAATGGCAAAGGGGATGAGTGAATGATGTGATGATATGTAAGCAGAGCAACTGACGCCGGACCAAGACTTTGGAACTTGGGTCGCCTGCCAGCAGGATAACCCAAATGTAATGACTGCAACAGTGAAACACGATGAACATCAACACTAACAGCTGTAAAATGATGGGGTCACAATGTAAATTTTACTGATACACAAATCCAATAATCCCTTGTCTTCTAGTTTCCCTACAGCATTTCCCACACGAAGAGTGACTTACTACTACTGCAAGCCCAGGCCTGTCTACGACTGACTTGTTACACAATGACTATCTGAAAACACCAGGCATGACCTGTTACTATTTCATGCCAAAAATCAAGGAAGTAGAGGGTGTCAGTAAATATAAATGCATATTTGTTACTGTCATTACTATATGGTGACCCATTGGTAGATCCAGATCATATATCTTCAAATGCAGAGTTAAGAATGACTTTTTAATTTAAATCTTAGCTATTGCCTCAATTGAGATTTTTGTCTGCACTGTCTGTGTGGCACTCCTACTGCCTGCATTTACTCCCCCTCTCTACTTACATGGGGGTTTGCAAGTCAACATGTGAAAAACAGAGCGTTAATGATTATCCTGCACTCCACACATGCCAGCTGTCAGTGTGAGATTCAGTCTGATGATGACATTAGGGGCTCTTGATGTTAATGATTATCCTGCACTCCACACATGCCAGCTGTCAGTGTGGGATTCAGTCTGATGATGACATTAGGGGCTCTTGATGTTAATGATTATCCTGCACTCCACACATGCCAGCTGTCAGTGTGGGATTCAGTCTGATGACGACATTAGGGTCTCCTGATGCTGCCCCAATGGTAACAGAGTAACAATGAGGACATACCAAGTTCTCTGCAGAGGTAATTGGCTATCTAATGCAACCAATATTGTTAAGGTCAGTGTGTTAATACAGTTTGATTACTTTTTGTATAAATGGAAATCTGCCCATGTCGCAAGTGATAATTCAATAAAGATGTGTTTAAATTATTAAGGTCAGAGGGTATTTGCTCTAGATAGAAAAATGTCACCAGCATCATCTCACAGGGCTCTCTCCTCTTTAGTCTACATTCCTCTGATGTAAAAGAAGATATAAAAGGACTACTACTAACAAAGTTTGCTGATTATTGAAAACTTGTGGCAGTTATCAAATCATTTTTCCAATAAGGATGAAACCAAACATTTGTTGGGCTAATCATGAGCTTCTGAAAAGTGACCACTGCCTAGCCTTCCATGTTATGAATGACCCAGCACTTTTTGAACTCTTTCACCTTAACAAAAGCAGTGTTAAAGGAAATGCTTATTCAACAGACCTAAACCTATACTGGCCACATCAAAAATGAAAGATGGCATGAGTGCTACCTAACCCAATATATCCCCCATTTACAGGGTAATGTGCCTTACATACTAACCAGAGTTCTTAGCTGACAACCCTTGAAACCAGCCAGGAAGGTTGAATGGGTGTACAGAAATGTTCACCTGAAATATCTGGGTAAAATTTACCTAGTGGGAGATCAGGTATGGATGACGTGGTGGGGCTTCTCGATGGTCTGTTTGGCTGTAAACCTAGTAACAACCTACAATCATATGATGTTGACAAGCAACAGACTCACATGCAAAATGCAAGAGCAGCACAGATGGTTACCTTAATTTACTTCTACAGAGTGTAAGCACCTTACAGGACAAGAACAAAATCTGGGTTGGTCTTTCCTCCAGGAAAAGGCACCAACCCCATTCATTCCCTTAGCAGCTTATAGAGTCAGAAGCCGCAGTTAGCTAGCTGGAGATGCTGGTGGCAGAGCTTAGACAAAAAATCAGGAACAAATACTGCTGAATAGAAGGCAAAAGAGAGCTCATGTCCTTGGCGGTGAGACACTTCTTTTATCTATACAACACCTCTAATTCTGACAGTGAAATGTGCAACAGACTGTTGGTTTGTAAGCAGAGCAGAAAATCAAAGCATTGTATAGTAGCTGAAAGGACAAATGCCTGATGAATGATTCATTAAAAACCTCTGGTCTCCAAAAACAATAATCTTTAGGTGCAATGACCTTGAAGCTGGTTATATTTAGTTAAGGTATGGTGTTGGGAAGAGGCCACCTCATTCCTCCTCCAAAGAACCTCAGCAAGAAAAATAATCTATACCGAGGTTTTGTTGACCAAAAGATCATGAAAAAGTAAGCTTTTGTTTTTAATCCAGCATATCTATCAGACTTAAACCAAGATGTCTGAACACCTGGTGGCAATTGCCTGGTTCTAATGGTGATTTCTGGAGACTGTGGATAGAGTATGTCCATATGTGTACACTCATGTATTTATGAATGTACGGGTTAAACAACTTTGTTAAATGGGTCACTGCATTGGCTCAAATATAGCCTGAGTCAAAAGTGGTACAATGTGTACATTCAAACTGTAGTAAAACAAATTAACACCATAAGACTGCAAACAAGTATACAGCTTTATATATATTAAAAGAAATTGTGTAATTAAGTCTAGATATGCATATAAAATTTTGCATTTATTTAAACATTTTTGCCACTTACAATTTCCACTCCTAAACATTTAAATTAATCTTTAAGAAACTAGAGGAATGTGTTTGCTTACTTGGGGGGGGGGGGTGTAATGGAACAGACGGTCAGGATTACTACAGCACATTGATCACAGAATGGCATGCAAGCACCCCATTAACAAGGTAAGTCAAGGTATGGCATGAACAAAAGCAAGTCTAACGACAGAGCTCTGCAGAACATGACTTCACTAACTGTATTACAGGCAGTGAGTCTGCATTGTTTAACCAACTCAGATCTTCCAAAATCTTCCAAAGTGGATTCCAGTGACAGGCTCAAAGGCAGCGCTATTAACCAACTCAAAGGCTTTATGCCCAAGAAGTGTCCCATATTAAAGAACAAGTGCAGAATAGATGACATATTAAAAGCCAAGGTAGTTTTAAGTGCTAATTGTATCATGCAACTCGGCATGTAAAAATCAACTGCCAATCATTAGCGGACCGGAGTTCTGCTGTGGCAATCCCTAACCGGGAAAAGCCGAAAGACACAACAACAACATTGTATCACCATAAAAAACTGCATGTTCCAAATTAGACAGCTGATTACGTAATCTACTTATGTAAATCTGGTCAATGCTAACAACATTCTGGACAGCAGTTAACATCCCAAGACAGGCTTACACTCTCAATTAAATACTAACATGTCCTGAACAGCAACAGGAAGCAGATCAAGGAAAAGTGAGGCATAACTGAACTACAGTGGCTGACATCTACAAGAAGGTCAGCCCAAGTAAAGCACTGCAGAAGCTTTAATTTATAACCCAAAAGGATAAGATGGTGAATACAAAGAAGAACAGTAATTTTGCAGAAGGATTCCACCAAAAGCAGCCAGCATGATTCATTGGTTGTGCTATAACCATGGTCTCAAAGGAGAATGTACCTTCAGTGCTTTTGGGGGGGGGGGGGGGGGGTTCTACAGCAATCAGTGAGATGCTATTTGTGACAACCTGACAGCAGAGAGAAAAGTTCAACTAATCTTCAATTCTTGCACTTATATGTCAGTACCTTAAAAATCTAAAAGAAAAGCAAATTATAAAAAATACACCTTTGTATTAACTTCATGCCTGTACTTGAATAGCAAGGGTTAGATATACAAACAGATTCAGCAAGGTGTCATACCCCCTCCCCTTTTATCAGATAAGTTACCAAAACTACTCTCTCTCGTTACTTGCCTGGCTATCACCAAAATGACAAATCTGAAAGCAAGCAATGTACCTACCATGGGAAAACAACTAAGATTATCTAATGCAGAGCAGAAGGCATGCAGCCTTGCAATACTGTTTAAATGCTCTATCATAACAAATTCCCAAAAACTTTTTGACAGATGCAAACAGAGCTGCCAGGAGACGTGCTTCCTCGCCTGCTGTGAACAAGCTGGAGGGGCAGAATGCCTCTGAAAAGTCAAATGTCAAAAAGAACAGCCATTGAGCCGTAACCAAACTAAATGTGTATCATTCTCTTTGCAGTGCAGTATTTTATTATAGTATACATCTATGCAGTGTGGATCACACTGAAAATGCAGGTAGCACTCTGAGTAAAAAATGTGTGTGCATGTGTGTATGGTCCCTTCTACAAAATAATGTCTCTAAGTACTTGCAAAAGGAAAACAAGTCAGTGATGGGCTCCACCCCATCAAGGGCAACTAAGACAGTTCCAGAGAGCATCTCAGCAATTCAAAATACTTCTATGAAACATACTGTAGATTCAGTAAGGGTCTTCAGGGGTATTATGACTATGTTTGCTCTTATACTACTAGAAAGATATGTAACATTTATTTTTGCCTTACTGGTTCATATCATCTGTGAGAGAGTACTCACTGCACCTTAAAGTGACAAATGTTATACACATTTAAGGCAGTCTGGGCCACCTCGGACACAGAATAAGGCCCAGCAGGTTTCTGAACTTAAACAGTATATTTATGTCCATCCCATTCTGCAGGGCATATTAACACACACCAAGACACAAACTGTAATCAAGTACAATTCTCCATCCCAGTAACTAAAATGGAAATAAAACAAATGAGCACTATAAATGCCACCACATGTTACCTCTGAAAAGAGAGCACTAACCTAGTGAGACTAACTTGATCAACAAAGGAAGCTAGGATGGAGAGATGGACAGATATATAGAGACAGATGGACAAAACAAACTGCTTCTACGTACTGCACACCTTGTAACAGTTCCATGACTCAACAGTCAAAGAAGTCAAGAATTAGTAATGTACTGTCCAGGGTGCTGACTTTGTCAGCTTAAGGAAAACATTAAAATGACATCAGGGAAACCTTTGAGAGTAAGGAAATTCTGACCTGTTGCTGCCTATAACAGTTAAGCAGAAGCCTCCTCATTTATCTGCTAAAGTAAATTAAATGTTAACATCACTGAAACTGGTAAATGCGGTGCTGCAGTGCAGACTGCTCCACATGACATAACATAATTACATGACAAACTACCAAGTCCCAGTTACTAAATACACAAAGATAGGCTAAGATAACATGTTTATTAATCTTTGATTATTTAGAGACTGTTTGTGAAGGGCACTGACCTGACAAGCCCACAGCCATACTGAACTTTAAATTCAAACAATAATTGGCAGTATGTCCCAGTCAAACTTTTTTTTGTAGGATTACTAAACATTTACTTTAACTTCAAGGTTGTACCAGAAAAATGTTGGCCCAGGTACAAAGTATGATAAAATCAAGGAACAACACACCATACAAGATGCAGGTTATATCACAAAAGCATACCCAGCTATGACATGCTTGCTTGCATTGCCTTTTGCATCTGGATGTACACACCTCTGGGGAATCACTGTAAAAGAAAAATAATAATAAAGAATTTTGTGGGATTCTCTTAGGCCTCTTGTGCAAAACCCCTTTCAAAACCATTTTGATGGAGACTGCACTGAAAGAGGAGGATCCGTTGGTAGATGTGCTGAAATGACAGATAAATGAATCTTGGAATGGAATAAGACAGACCATAGAATAGTAACTCACAAATATTCCAAAACCAGACAAATGTGTACTGGTTATTTCAGAGGCATCAACTAGAAAATCTTTTCCATTTGCTAATGTATAGTTTTCTAGTACTAAGTTTTCTTCCCTCCGTTTGTACTTGCTGCATGTCCTCAGCAAACAAATGGCTATAAGGAATCAAGATGTTATCATCCCGAAGTTGACTGAGGTCAGGATTATCAAACTCCTGTTCTTTGTGAGTAGATAAAATCTATAAGGACACTTGTGGTAATTGCCCCTCTCTATTTCCAAAAGAAGGGAGAACCATAGTTGCCTTGGTCAAAAAGGAGTCACCACAATGATCTTGGAGGATTCCTTCTGAATTTTCAGACGTATTCTGGATATTAGTGGAAAGGGTGGAAAAGCATACAAGAATATTCCTGTCCAAGGAAAAGAAAACGCCATCTGTCTTCCAGGCCTTCTTGCATGGAGTCCTGGAACAGAAACTTGCCAGTTGATTGTTCAGATAGGAAACAAAGAGATCTACTTGAGGAACACCAAACAGATGGATCAAATCTTGGAAGGCCACCCCCCTTATCTAGTTTCCATTCATGAGGATCTGCCCTGGTTCTGGCTCAGCACATCTGTCGCACAGTTTTGCTCCAACAGAATGTAGGCTGTCTGCAAAGTGAGACATCCCATGTTAACACGGCTAGTCTACAAAGGGAACATGACCTGGCTCCCCCAGTTTGCTGATGTACCACAGGACTCTGGTATTGTCTGTCCTGTGGACAAAAGATGGTTCAGAGAGTTCAGTACCTTGATCAGAGCAAGCAACTCCTTGATATTTATGTGCTTGCATCTGTCCTTGGTGTCCCACATCCCCTGCACTTTTATCCCTCCTGAAGTTGCTCCCCAAGCAAAATCCAAAGTGTCTGTGATGACTGCTTTGGAGCAGGTAGGGAGAAGGGAAGACCTGGATTTAAGGATTCTTCTGATAAACTCCTGCACTGGGATTTAAAAAGATAAAAGGTGTTGATGCTGGAACTGAACAGATTTCAGACATCACTGTATATTTTTCATGTGGAGTCTTATCAGGGGTATCAAGAGATTCATAGATGCCACAAGACCCAAAATCCTATGGTATTTCCTTACAGTGACCAAAGTCTGAGTGCAAAACCTTAGAAACAGATTTAGATGAAGATCTGTTTTTTTCCTACATAAGAAAAGCCCTTTAAGCAGAAGTGTCTAGTTGACATCCCAGGAACACAATCCTGTGTGAAGGAGTCAAAGACTTTTGAATCTTCTCTCAAAATCCCTGCTTGTGTGAGAGATCTCTGACCAGAGAGAGAGATTCCTGACAATTTTGAAAAAGACTCTGAAAAGATAAGTCATCTAAATGTAGAAGAATGTGTTGGACACCATGCAGCCTGCAAAAAGCTATAACTGGAGCTAGACACTTTTTAAACATACTTTGTGCAGTGGAGAGTCCAAAGGGTAAGGCAGGGAAAACTAATCCAATCCAGACACACAGAACCTTAAGAAATGCCTGAAGGCTGGATGAATAGGGATGTGATAACCATCTTTTAAATCTGTTATTAGGAAACAAATGAGGAAGAGAAGGTAATATGTTGTATAGTGACAGCATTTTGAACTTGGGCTCTATCACAAACAGGTTTAATAAGCAAAGATCCAGAACTTGTCTCCATGCATCTTCTTTCTTTGGCACTAAAAACATCCTTACATAAAAACCCTTCCCAACCTGGGAAGGAGGACCTGACTCTATCACTCCCTGGGGCAGCATATGTTGAAGGACAGGGGGAAATAAAGGAGTCTGGTCTGGTGACTGAGGAATTACCCACCAGAAAGGAGGGATTTCCACCCATTGCCATGTATAACCTTGATGAATGATCTTCTAAACCCATTTGTCTGTAAAGTGGGAGGTAGACAGTCAGACTTTCTGGAAGGGAAAAGAGACCGCCAGAGTAGGGAGTGGGGGGACAAGGTTCCTTAAATAATCATTCTGACTTGTTAGACTGTCCTTGGTTTTGGGAGGTCCTGAATTCTTTTTGGACCCTCCACCGCCATTTCATCTTCAACATCTGTTTACCAGCCTTTTATTGAGACTATTTATTTTTCCAAAATGGAATGAGTGGCTAGAAAATACCTTGTAAAGTTTGGAAAAGAAAGGTTGAAAATGTTAGAGATTCCCTGTATCAATTTTACCCTCTTATCATACTTTTTTCTAACCTCTGCAGCACATGAACCAAAAAGTGAATCTCCATCTAAGGGAGAATATAAAATCTCATTTTTCTCATCATTTGGGGCTTCCAAGAATGCAGCCAAGCAAACCTCCTCAAAACATTATCGGTGGCCATAGCCATGGAAGAAGCATCAGTCATATACACACACTGCATACAGTGAGTAGTGTGAATTGTACAATGGAAGAAACTAATTTATTGAAAACAGATTTTCCCCTCAGAAGAAGAAACTGTAGACAAAACATTCCTCATACTTTCACAATTAGTCAGAATAAAGTGTAACATATGAGCATGGCAATTCAATCTGAAAATCAAAACTGTTGAATCATACACTTACCGATAATCTTCCCATCCTTGTCAGAAACAGCGGAATTGGAATTAACCAAATGTTTATCAGAAGTAAGATTAACTAAAGCTATAGCTGCGTGTTCAATGTTTGGGAAGGGTGACTAAAAATTTAAGACAGAGGAACTTAACGATCTGGCTTTTCAGGGGCAGCATGATAACTGTCTGGAAAGTTGCAGGCAATGACACATACATCCACCAAAGCTGACAGAACTGGAGGAAAGGGTGAAGGATCTGGAAAATCCTTCTGTAACAGCTCTTAGTATTTTCTGAGGGACTGATAAACCTTAGTGCTCCCCCACTGAAAACACTGGCTCATTCTATTAATAGTCTCAGATAGAGAATCCCCATAGGAAGAGTCTGAAACTGGGCTCTCTTCCAAGTCTGAGTAGGAAAATTGAGGAGAAAAACCCTGTATCTGTCCCCATCACCTTCCTGTTCAAATTCTGAATCTTGAAATGCTTTAGGAAATGCGGCATTCCTCTTTCTTTTACCAGAAACAACCTTATTATGAAGGATCAATAGACTGAACTAAGTCAGACCCAGTAAACTACTCCTGTCTAAGCAAAAGTCGAGGAGGAAGAGATAAATGTTTATGTATCATTTTATTTTTGACAGGAAAAATGGGGCCAACAATGTTATTAATGACAACAGCAGTGTCCCCAGGGATGGGCACAACATTCTGACCAAACAGGGAAGTCTTCCCTGTTCCCTTTCCCAGGACCAACAAGAGTGGCTCTCCCTTGCAAAATGAGGTGATCCCAACAACTGCAGAGGATGTGGCTAAAACCCTAGTCAATAGTGGCTATAAGTGCTACTCCAGAAGGATATGTGGTAAAAAAATGAGTGGTCTGAGGAACAAGTTATGGCCACAGCAAAGTCACCCACCTATAGCAGAGGTAAATTGCTAGCCTGTTGTGCTGGCAAAGACTGTTTTCTTAACTTTTTCTTTCTGTGGCTGGTACACGGACAGGCCATGGGACCAACAGATTGTTTTATAGTCAAGGCAAAAATGGTCCCTTTCCCAGGAAAACCAAGCAGAAAATGCTGGTAAAAATAAAAAGTCTTTGAAAATCACCTTTTCACTGACAAATATAGTAAAATGCAATTTAAAATACTTTGCCAGAACCACAAAGTAAAATGAGCACAATTTCTTCACACACAAAAGGTTTTCAATTATTTTAAACAACTTTTAAACTGAAAGGAAAAAGGTGCGCTGATATTTAAAAGTACATTTAAGTCTTGTGACAATCCATTAAATAAAATCTATTAACTTAAAAATAACCTTCCTATATAAGAAAGTACAATATTTTTTATGTGGAAGTTTTCCCCCCAAAGGGAACTTGTCTACCTTGCAAAGGAAAAGCACAAGCCAATCATTGCTTCTCGAAAGCCCACAGAGGAGCATTCTTGCCAACATCATGAAAACTCTGAAGGGCTTTGCACCCATATCTTTTTTTTTTTTTTTTTTTAGTTAGCTCAGCTGTGTGGTTGGGTCTTATACAATGCATAGGGGGTCCAATCAATAACAGTTGGTCACAGATAGACAGCACTTGATTTATTGTATTGTCCTGTTAATTCTTCAGTGAAGTCGCTGTTATTTGAGGTGGTTGTTTTGTAGTTTTAAATGACAAGGAGAGTACTGGACAGTAACATTTCATGATTTCTTGACAGCTAACCCTCACACAGATATCCCATTGGGAGGTCTCTGTAGCTTTCTAGAAAGCAGATTATTACAGCTATCCATACATTTAAAAGTCACAGGATAAGGGGCATCTCTGGTGAACCAAGCAACTATGGGTCACCACCCTTATGGGCATGTACAGTCAGACTACCTGCTGTAGGGGATGGTTTACAGCAGGGGGCTGTGGATACATGAATGAGCCCAGCACAGACTTCCCTCCTTCCTTTCCCTCTTCCTTGCTATCAGACTGCGCGCATGCATCTGCAGGATTCTCTGTTTGCAGCACTTCATTCCCTCATCTACCAGAGTGTGTGTGTGTGGTGGGGGGAACGACAGGGAAGCATCACTTCATCTTACCTATGACCTCAAAAGCTTAAACTGCTATCAAAACCCACCAGCATGAACAGCTGGTTTTACACCCATCACAGCAACCTGGTTGTGCTGTCACACTTTGGCATCAGCACAAATATTCTCTTAATTGTTTATTTTCACTAGCTGCAATTTTTTTTTTTTTTTTTTTTTTTTTAAAGAAGACCTGTGTTACACAGGTTTTAAACGAATACCAGGTCATTCAAATGATCCTCGCTTTTATACCCAGTGGGTCAGCATTTCACATACATATAACATTCTAAAATGCATTCTACTTACTACACTGTTAAATCATACTACACCACCACCACATTCAAGCTTTTTGTGCAATTTAATCTTCATATCTACCAGGTTCCTTTCACCTTGTGCTTTAGTTCCTGAAGACTACATGCAGCGTTCTTAGTCAATTCTGATATATTTATAAAGGAGTTTCTGGCTGTAAACCAATCCCAAACACAGGAAAGTAATTTATTTTTGCACTCCTTTCTTGCTGAGTCAAGTAACTATATTACTGCTACATTAAATCAATGTCATTATAAGTACCATGGACGTCACACTCAGCAGATGAGTAGTTGAGAATCCCAAAAGCATTTCCTGAGCAATATAAGTACAGAACATTTTTCTCCATAAATAAACGTAAAATTAAGGCAACTCACCTCCAGCTGTTTCAACTAGGAAAAAAGCTATTTTCTTTAGTTTTTAATACTTACTTACCAGAAATTCAACTTCGGGAAAAAAAAATCATAAAATGATCTTCGAAAACTTTGAGAAAAGAAGTCATACAGTTACTGCCTAGCAAGTGTAAGTCATGTGATTAGGGCATAGTAAGCAATGGTCACAAAATGGACTGCCTTAACTGAAATGTAGCTCAAAAGCTAACCAGTTAACTATCATGTTGATGGGAAAACAACTTTCAAAAGAAACCAAGCAGCAAATGCTGTTCTTGAATAACCACTCATTCAATCACCCACAGTAGTTGAAGCTACCTCTGCCTTGCACAGAAGTGCATTATTTCCCTTTTCAGAGCTCCTATACCTTTAGGTAATGATACTGGTTCCTGGAGGAGGCATAGCCTGGCTTTCCCTGCATGTGAAATTCATGTTTCTGTTAAAGTAAATTTATTGGCAAATTCTTATAGAGGCCTGTAAATCAAAACTACACCACTCCCTCATACAGAAAATCTACCACATCCACTTTTCTGCATTATAATTATTTTATCTGTTTACAGGTAAGTGAATTGGACTTTTAGGTTCCTTTTTCAATCACAATCTCGCTACAGTATTATTAAAGGAGTAAAATGCAAACGGAAGACGGCAAAGAACATACAAGTATTGAAGTATTTGGCCAACTTAAAGCACATAAATCGTAAACATAAAAGTACATAACACTATTAATTCGTAATTGTTAAGTTAGGCAACACTAATTACAGACTTGCACTTCGACTGAAACAGTTCTTCAAAATTCCAAGTGCTGTTGCAGGTGAAGTACAATCCTGACGTGACTAGAGAATGCCGATACAAACTTTCTCACCATGCTAAACATGGAGCTCTAGACGACGACTGATAGATTATTCTCTATGCATAACAAGAAATGTAGGACTGTGAGGAAGACAGCATTAGGCTTAGATAACCTGGTGCATCTGATCAGCATTTAAATGAAATCAGACAACGTAAGGATCTCCAGCAGTTGAGGTTTATCATTTTGTGGAATAAGGTGCTAATGAGATCGGCAGCTACCCAGCACCGATGACATGGTGTGGTGCCTTTACTCTCCTATTACAGAACTGCAGATTTTACTCTGCATGGTCTTTAAATCTGTACATCTTCATGCAGATTTCTGTCTGGCCCAGAGATTCTCTACTCCATTCTGAACATGCAAAGGCATGTGTGGGTATCCTCAAGTAGCACCTGTCCAAGAGTGTGGCAGAATATGACATGGGGCTGCTAAAAATATCTTAATTAAAATAAGAAAAACACTCCAGTGTAAATGACCAAGTCATCTCTGTACAATAGCATGTTAATAAAGTCGATCGATATTGCAAGAGTTACTATATAAAATAAATGAGTCTAAGCACAGAGCCTTGGAGACCACTAAATATCATATGAATAGGAAACTGACCCTGTTCAACAGTTATCTGTGTTGCACACAATCACAAAACTAATTCATGGCTGTTGAACTCAGGCCACTCAGTGAAAACTCATTAACCAGTAACATGGTTCACAGAGTCAAAGAATTTAGAAAGGTAAATGAAATGGGTTTATTTTTCTGCAGGGGAAAGGAAAATAGTGTGGTAGCTGTACTCTGCCCTTTCCTTAAGGCTCGTTTATGGTCTAAGAATGTGTCATATACCTCTATGTGTGATTTTAATTGCAAGGTCACTTCTTTCACACATATTTTAAAAGTGCAACAGTGAATGCTCTTGCAAGTAGTCAACATACAACCCAACCACAGCAAACCAGACAAGATAAAATCAATTTATCCTAAAACTGCAGGCAATACAAGTTTAACCACCATTTTCTGCAGGGGGACAAGAACCCAGTACACTCCCCCTTTGTGTGGCACTTCACTCCAACCCCTTTCATTTATATAAGTTACATGGTTTGCATAACCATGGGGCAAATAAATAAATAAAATGGGAGAAAAAAACTCACTGGTTGGATTCAAGACGCTCTCCACAAGATGCTGGAATATTTTTCCTTTTATTTACTGATAGACTTGAAGTGCGTTCAGTATCATGCACTTTTCAGCAAGTGAATACTCAACTTCTTCAGAATGCAAAACAGTGAGTTTTTGGTTTCTTTTTCGTTCTTTTTCGTTCATCAGAAAAAAACTCATGCAACTGCAACCTTGCAGAAGAACTGATATAAACTAAAAGATTCTTGGACTTGACATTTGTGGAGTTAAAGCCGTGGAGATTGCATTCAGTTACCAATTACTGAACACTGTAGATCTCCTGCACAACAAAATGACAATAGATGTCAAGCTGGGAATTACAGACATCTTTTGGAAAAGGTCTGTACTTTTCTTAAGCTCGGGGAAGACATCAGAAGAAAGACAGAGAAGCAGTGATTTTTAGACAGTGAGACTTTGGTAAACTGGAAGTTGGTAAGAAATCCAAAAAAAAAGTTAAAGTACTAGAGATCGGAGGAGCAGTTTCTTGGCTGGAAGTGAGTCAAGATGCAATGCAAGTAGCAGATACTTCAGTTATTATGCTGTGGCTCAGTCAGAGGTTCACCTGTGATGGAGGTACAGGTTTGGAAAAGTATGACCTCCCAGCTAAATTGCTAATTTCCAGAATCCCTTCAAACATGTTAAGCAAGAAAGTATAGTTGTGCAAGTAAACTTAGCATAAAACTAGATGTTCAGAATAGATCACTACTGCAGTGGCCTTAACTATATGGGTTATATGGGCCACATCTTGCCTAGGATATTACAGCCAGCCATTTTCCTAAATTTGAAGGCACCTTCCATGTGCCCACACCATCGATAGTGTGAACAGTGTTGAGCAAAATCAGCAGTTAGGATGCCATGCCTATCAGACCTTTCACACCAACTGAAAGAGGACAATAATAGGTAAATAAAAATCAGTGTCCACACCTTAGCATCAACATTTACACAAAAGTAAGAGTGGGAGGAGGGAGGAAGTGGCTACTGCAGCAGTGATCTATTCAAACATCTCCTGTCACAGTAAGTTTACTTCCAAAACTGTAGTATGCTCCACATGATCACTGCTGCAGTAGCCTTAGCTATATGGGTAGAGTACCCCAGCTTATAAAGTAGGGAAACCTCTGAGGTCTCTCCAGCTGCTGCAGGTGTCTGGTGAGGTATATGCAAAAGGGTGCATTATACTCTATTAGTGGTCTAACGAAGGCTGAGTACAGTGAAGTTATAACATCCCTTGACCTGGATGCTATGCTCTTGCTTATGAGGTGTGCAACACAGAAAACTTTCCTTACCACTGTAGAAACTTGGTGGTCAAAGTTGAGATTCCTATCAACCTGTGTTTCCAAATCCCGCACCACTGTGTTGGAACTCAGGGGGATGCTGTCAATATTGTAATTTGTACATAATTCTGTTTTGCCAAAGTGAATAATAATGCAATTTTTTTCCATTTAATTTTAGACCATGGCTTTGGCACTAATCATTTGTTTGTGTTAGCCCTTCTTGCAATATGTTGACATTATTGGGGGACTCCGTGATTGCTCCCAGTTTGCAATCATCAGCGATCTTGATGAGCCAAAGGTCATCTATTTTGGCCTGAATTTCTCAGAAATAGATGCAAGACAGTAAGGGGCCCAGCACAGACTCCTGTGGTACTCCACTGGTGACGGGTTTACTGGTGGAGGTGGAGTCACCAATTTTGACAGTGTGTGTTCTGTTGGTGAGCCAATTGGCTACCCTTCCAGTAATGTAAGGGTTAATCCATATCTTTGAGAGTTTCTCAACAATGCCAGATCAAGGAATTGTGTTGAAAGCCTTGACAAGGTCGAGATAGGCAGTGTGCACCATCTTACCTTTGTCCATGGCTTTGGTGATATTCTCAAAGAAGTCCACCAGCTTTAATAAGCAGAATCTATGTTTAATGAAGCCAAACTGGGCTGGGTCCAGTGTTTGGAGGTTGCCTATGTCCTTGTTGATAAGGTCCATGATAATTCTTTCCACAGCCTTGCAGATGAGGCTTGTTAGACTTATGGGTCTTTAGTTCGCAGAGTCAGTTGATGGCCCCCTTTGTGCAGGGGATTACTGTTGGTGTTCTCCATTTGGCAGGAACACAGCCAGTTCTTGGGCTATGATTAAAGAGAATGCCAACTGGGTCAGGTAGGTCTTGTTTTAGATTGATTAGTAAAGAACCTGTGATATTATCTAGTCCCACTGAGGCCATGTTTTTGTTCTTGGTGAGTGAAGAGATGACCTGTTCTCTAGAGATAGCAGGGTTGGTGTCAAGTATGCTTTTGGATATGGTAGGTAGGAATGGGGGGGGAGGTGAAGTTTGCCCTAAATTTACCAGCTAGGAGGTTGTTAATATCTTCCGGTGTATTACGAGTGATCCCATCTACAACCAGTTCAGCACATGGCTGGGCATTCCCTTTTAGACTTCGGATGTAGTTCAAGAATGTGTTACAATTATCCTTGTCTAGGGATGCGATTTTAGTTTAATAATTTGTTTTAGAAGACTTTACAGGACTTCTGATTTTTTTGTTTAGGCTTAGGAGGGAACTCTTCCTCTGCAGAGTGATATCCCTCTTGCTTTTGGACAACAGTTTCTTCTTCTTCTTGTTATATAATCTGTTTATACTTGAAGTCCACCACACCTGGTTTTGATCCGGTCAGATACAGCAGAGTTTATGCAGTTGCTTAAGTGTCTGTACAGGGCATTTGTGTACATTTCTGCATAGTGATCATTGATATCTGCAGTTGCGGGTGGTATGAAGCTTTTATACCATTGCTTAGTAGGCTGGGGTTAGCTTTGTTAAAGCTTTTTATAAATTTTGTTCCTGCAAGGGTGTCAGTCCCAGTAGTTACTTCAGATGAGATTGATTTGTGGTCTGATCTACCAAAGGAGGGCATCACGCATGGGGATTTACAGTGACCCCACCATTGGTGAGCACTATGTGCAGAACATTAGAGCCCTGAGTGGGGTTGCAGACTATCTGTTCCAGAGCATTTGTGTTACAGTCCATAAACCTCTGGGCAAGTGTTTTTGCTTGCGTCTGTCCTCTAGGCTATGGAAGGATAGCTGAACTCTCCCATGATTAAGGTATTGGGCTATATGGCAAGGGATTCCTGAAAATTGAGGTAGGCGGCATACTTATCCTGGTTCATGGTTGGGGAACTATAACTAGCAATGATGTGGTATGGTAATTTCCCAACAGTTGGGCATGGAGTAGTTTGAGAGAGTCATGCTGTTTGGCCAGTCTCGAAGTGTATTTGGTTTTAATGACGATGGCAATACCTCCACCTTTGGTTCCTTCACACTCATTTTGAGGCCTGAACATGTGGAAGGCATTGTAGATTTACACAGTTGGGGTGCTATTAGTGGTACTGAAACATGTTTCGGTAACTGCACAGACGTCAGCATCTTCTAAAGTGAGGAGTGCTTCCAGGGAGTGCAGTTTCATGTTTAAACTCCTAGCATTAAGCAGCACAACCCTGAGTTTGTCTTGATTAGATTTTTTTTTTTACATTGGAAAAACTGCTGTTTTGACATTGCCTAAAAAGGTACTCTGGGGGAGGCAAGGGCCTTTGCCAGAATTCGAAAGCCTGGGGAGGATATGTACAGACCACCTCTAGCAAAGCAGTAAGGTCCGTCTACCATATCCCCCAGGATGACAGATACTAGATACCCTGGACTGACACCAGAAGCTGAGCCAATTGCTTAAGTCAATCGTTTTTTGTTCATATTGTGGCATCATCCAGGGTGAGGGTAAGATACTGCTTAGTGCTAGGGACACACCTGTCTGGGACACATAATCAGAGAGTTCCATCATGTCTCTCTTCATACAGTCCAGAGTGGTATGTCTCAAGTCATTCACTCCAATATGGACTATGACAGAGTCATTTGTAGTACTTGTTAAGTGACTTGAGTGCATGTGTGACTTGTCAGATCCTGGCACCTGACCATGACCTGCTCCTTGGCCAGTCTGGTGAGGCGGACATCTGTGCGTCTCACTATGGAGTTGCCTATGACCAAGACATTTGATGTGTTTTGCCATAGCGGCTTATTTGTTGAGACACGGATGTATGTGTTGATACAAGTAGTGGTTTCTTTTTGCTTAGTGGTGAGTGTGGGTGGTGTGCGTTTGAGAGGTCTCTGTTCTTCTGGTAGGGTTTTAATGAGTACCTTCACATATTTGGGTATGTGTGTTGTGACCATACCTCCAAACCGTACCGAATTACTGGGTTTTTGCCGAGTTTTGGGGTCCAAATAATGAGGTGCCATGATTCCTGAGTGGCACCCCTTAATTTCCAAACTTCCCAGCTTTTTTTTTTTCCGGCTTTTTGATCTGATGTCATCACATGCACGATGATGTCAGCTCCGTGAAACAGCCAACCAGCCTGTCAAAATTGAGTTCAAGGGCTTACATGTGTGCACTTCTGGCTGCTCCAGCCAAGCAGGAATGGAGGTTCCATGAACAGAAATTAGAAGTTATGTACCTACCATAACGTTCCATGTTAGTTGTCTTCATCTCGCCTTCTTCTTGCTGGATGGGTTCGGAGCCGATCCTCGGCTCCGACTCGGCACTAGCTTTAGCTCGAGAACTCCTTTTACCAGCTCGAGGCAACCCTATATCCCATGATGCAAGGCGGAACTACCTCAGATCTCGTTTGGCAGCTAACTAACCCTGCTAAAGACTTATCCTAATATAATTAGGAACCATGGTTCCTAAAAGAAGTCCTCATAACAATGCTCCAGAGGAAGCAATCTAATAGGAACTCTCCAAGATCTGTCCAGGCCAGGGGAGGGAGGTGGGGCCTTAAGAAGAAGGCGAGATGAAGACAACTAACATGGAGCGTTATGGTAGGTACATAACTTCTAAATGTTAAGTTGTCAATCTCGCCTTCATTCTTGCTGGATGGGACCGTCCCCTAGCACCTGTATCCCGGGTGGCTCAATGGAACAGACTCTTGAGAACAGTGGAACCAAAACTGGCCCTATCTCTGGAGGCCAAATCCAACTTGTAATGAGACACAAAAGTATGAGGCGTGGCCCAAGTAGCTGCTGCACAAATAGTGTCAATGGGAAGTCTATCCTGAAAGGCTACAGAAGTGGATAGACTCCTGGTCGAATGAGCTTTTGGCTTAGAAGATAGTTGTTTGCCCCTTAGAGAGTACACATAGGAAATGGTGGAAGTCAACCATCTAGATAAGGTCACTTTAGATACTGGAAGACCCAACCTGCTTCCTGCATAGGAGACAAACAATTGGTCTGATTTTCTAAGTTGTTTAGTCCTATGTAAGTAGTACCTGAGCTGACGATGAACATCCAAAAAATGCAGCTTCTGTTCAGCTCTGTCAGAATAGTTAGGAAAGAAAACTGGTAGATCAATAGATTGGTTAATATTGGCTTGAGATACAACCTTGGGAAGAAAGGAAGGGTTAGTCCTGAGCGAAACCCTATCCTTATGAAACACCAGATAAGGTGAACGAATACAGAGGGCCTGAATCTCAGAAACTCTTCTTGCAGAAGTAACAGCCAGCAAAAATATAGTTTTCCATGTCAACAACTTTAAAGAACACGTAGCAGACGGTTCGAAAGGAGGTAGGATTAGGAATGCCAACATTAAGTTCAGATCCCATTGCGGAGGAGGATGTTTCACAGGCGGTTTTAGGAGAAAAACTCCTCTCAAAAAGGCTTTGCATAACCTATGAGACATGATGTTATTGTCCTGCAAGCCAACATGAAATTTGGAAATAGCAGCCATTTGTACTTTGACTGTAGATGATGACGATCCTGAATGAAAAACCTCCGCCAGGAAATCCAAAACAGAATGTATAGGAGCGTGAAGGATCAATATTTCTGGCGTTTGCCCAAATAGAAAACGCCGCCACTTGCTAGCATAAACCGTTCTAGTGGACGACTTTAAAGAAGACACTAAAATGTCTCTGACTGAGTCAGAAATCATTGGTAGCCTGGCTAGGGAAGGAAGTGGAGCAACCAAGCAGTGAGGTTGAGAGAATGAATGGCTCGGTGCTGCTGACCCGACTGGTGGATCAAAAGATCCGGAACTGGGTCCAGATGCCAGGGCTGCACCAGAAGGTGACGATGTAGAGACGGAAACCAAATTTGTCGAGGCCAATATGGAGCAATGAGGATCAATTTGGCTCTCAAAACGGTGGCTTTCTGAATGACTTGTGGAATCAATGGAAAGGGAGGAAAAGCATAAAGAAGTCCCGAGGCCAATCCTGGGTTAGAGAGTCTTTCAAGGGTTGGTCCGGAAGTGTTAATAGTGTGAAGTAATCTGGGCACTTGTTGTTTTGTGGGGTAGCGAAAAGATCGCAACAAGGGTGCCCCACTTCAGAAAAATCTGATCCACTACAGACTGATTGAGAGACCACTCGTGAGGCATCAGAATAGATCTGCTTAGCCTGTCCGCCAATAGGTTGGACCTGCCGGGGATGTGCGTTGCTATCAGAAACCGCTGAGAAGAGATCGCCCATTGCCAAAGTCTGAGAGCTTCTCGACATAAGGGATAGGATCTGGTTCCGCCCTGTTTGTTGATGTACCAGACCACGGACATGTTGTCCGTCTGTACTGCAATAGTCCCTGTGGGAAGAAAGTCGTCGAGGGCTTGCAACGTTAAAAGCACTGCTCTCATCTCCAGGACATTTATGTGCAGGTGGTATTCTATGGGTTGCCACGTCCGTGGACCATCCTGCCCTGATAATGCCCCCCCACCCGATCAGAGAGGCATCCGTGGTGACTGTGGCAACTGGAGGAGGGGGAACAAATGGTCGGCCCTGCTGAAGAAGCGGGGAAGATACCCACCATTGTAGATGAGCCCTGCAAGACTGTGTCACTAAGATCTCGTGTCTCATGGGCAGATCGTGGTACGACCACTGCGTGAACAACATCCACTGCAGGAGACGCATGTGGAAGCGAGCTAGTGGAAGAAGAACAATGGCTGCAGCCATTAGGCCTAGAATCTTCAAGACAAACCTGGCTTTGACCTTGTTGCTTTGTAACAGAAGCTGAACAAATTTCTGGATGTCCAGAATCCTTTGATTTGTTAGTCTGGCTAACATTTTGACGGTATTTAATTCTGCGCCTATAAAGGTGATAGATTGGCAAGGCAGCAGAGAGGATTTTTCGAAATTCACAGAAATTCCTAGACTCTTGCAAAGCTGTAAGGTGTAATCTCTGGACCGAAGAAGCTGATCCCTGGAGGTGGCGGAGAGGAGCCAGTCGTCCAAATAAGGAAACACTTGGAATCCTCGACGTCTCAGGTGAGCTGTGACCACCGCCATGCATTTGGTGAACACTCTGGGGGCTGAAGTGAGGCCAAAGGGCAGTGATCTGAATTGGTAATGACTGGCTCCCAGCCGAAAGCGGAGAAACCTTCTGGAGCGTCTGTGAATCTTTATGTGATAGTACGCATCCTGAAGGTCTATCGAGCACATCCAGTTGTCCTTGCCCAGAAAGGGCAGAATGGATTGCAGCGTGACCATCCGAATCTTGCCTTTTGACAGACTTGTTTAGTCTGCTTAGGTCTAGTATTGGTCTCCAATCTCCCGTCCTTTGGGGACCAAAAGAATCTTGAGTAGAAGCGGGAGCCGTCTTGGTCTGCCGGCACGGGTTGGATGGGTCTGTGTCCCAGGAGTAGTGAGACTTCCTGTGTTGCCAAATCAGTTTGACCGGGTGAGATGTCTGGAAGGGATTGTAGAGGTACGGAAACCTTCGAAGGGGATTTTGTAACCCTCGGATATAATCGACTGTACCCACTTCTCTTGTGATAGGGATTGCCAGGCTACTGGGTACAGCGAAATTCTTCCCCGACTGCCTCCAAGGGTGGACAGTCGGGCAACACCTCAGGGATGCTGAAAGGGCTTCTCAGGAAGAGGCTCCCTGTTGCCCTGGTTCTGAGGACCCACCCTGCCTCTAGGGCGGCGTCTATTATTGTTACCCCCTCTGCCTCTAGGGGTAAACTGACCACGTGTGTCCGGTGTAGCTCCTTGGGCTTTACGGAACCACATCTTCCCGCCCTTCTGACCCTTGGCATATGGTCTAGAAGGAGTGGAAAACTGGACTCCAACGGCAGAAAGAGTTTTACCGTCTTGTTCACATCTGGTCAAAGTATCCTTCACCTGAGGTCCGAACAAAGCCGAACCGTCAAAGGGGTGTTGGTGAAGGACGCCTTAAAGGGGTCCGCAAAATTACACAGCCGCATCCAGGCTTGGCGCCTAAGAGCAACACCTGTGCCTGCGGCCCTGCTCGTTCCATCGGCTGCATAAGATATGAGCCGCATGGAGGAGTTAGATATTGAATTCAGGATAGCTAGCTGAGAGGCAATCTTTTCCTGAGCCCCAGCAGCTGAAGGATCCTGGACTACTTCCCCCAGTTCCTTGAGAATATCTCGTTGAAGCCTGGTGAAGTGACAAAGGTAATTCAGCGAACGCATTGCAAAGGTCGCTGAAGAAAACATCCGCTTTCCATACCTGTCCATGGTCCTAGAATCCTTATTAGGAGGATGGACAGGTACTGAAGGATCCGCCAGTTCCTTCTTAGTGGCCGCCACCACCATAGCATCCACAGAGACACCTTTGGACAGGAACTGTTTGTCCGAAGGGGCCGTGATGAATTTGGATGGTCTCCTGGGGACAGGTTCCACAGAATCTGGAGCTTCACGCCTTCCGAGCCACTACCTGCATGAGTGGGTCGAAAGGCGGAGACACCCAGGAGGTGGAGGGTCGGGATCCAAAAGCCTCCAGGTATACCGACTCATCCTCGGAGGGGTCAATGGAGGCCAATTCCCCTCTGTTTGAGGAGCTCAAGGATGTCTGAAAATGAGACATCCTCAGAGGGGGACCGTGGGGAACCCTCCGACTCATCTAAGTTGGTATCAGATGTAGTAGACTCAGGGGAGTCTGTGTGTTTCCTCTTACACGTCCTCTTCTGAGGGGTTCACCTGCAGGGTCAGGAGAAACCTCGGAAGAGGAGGAAATTCCCAGTGGGGAAACCTGGGGCGATGGATCCCTGGGCCTGAGAGCAAGAGGCTGGCAAGAGGCTTCTGCGGGCACTGATGAGGGAGGAGCTAGAGGGATAGACCGTTGACCAGGCTCAGAGGCCAGGACACTCCTCATCACCTCAAAGGCTCCTCTCCCGGAGACCTGAACACACCGCTCGAAGAAACAGGAATGGTCGGCTCCAAGGAGAGAGAAGGCTCGAGGCAGATGTCGGCGCCGAGCTTACCAAAGCCGAGCTCCGAGAGGAGAGCGGGTCGGACAAGGGTCCGATGCCACTAGCCCCCTCGGAGCCGACAGTGGAAACCCGACGACCGGATCCCTCCAAGGAAAGTCTCAAGGAGGAGATCGGAGCCGAGGATGACGGAGCCGAAGGATGTATCGGCTCCGGCATCAAACAGTCGCTGTCCCAAGAAGCTCCGGCTCCGAACTCTGGTGTGGAGTCGGAGGAGGAATCTCAAGAATTGGGGCTGTAGCCAAGTCTGTTGAGACGGGCTATGGAGCATTTGGGCCAGTGCCTGAGACTTCAACAGCCTGCTTACCACCCTCTCCAAATCGTGGTCAGACAGCCTGGAAGATCTCGAAGATCGGCTCCGATGGCTCCGCTCCGACAAAAGAGGAGACCCCGGAGCCGAGTGGATACTTAGTATCGAAGGGGACCGGGATCTCTTGCGGGCTGGAGCCATCGGAGCCGAAGTCCCTTGAACCCCAGATGGAGCCAAGGATCTCTCGGCCCCGATGCTGGATAAAGTGTCGGCTCCAGCCGGAGCCGACAAGGCAACAGTAGTCAGGGTATCGGAGCCGGCCGGCACCGAACCCACTACTCTGGCAGAAGAAGCATCGGTTCCAGCCGGAGCCGATATCGGCTCCGACGGAGCCGGAGCCACCGAAGGAGGCTTAGACACTGTAGCCTGAGCCTTCGGTGGCTTAAGAGGTTTTCCTGCTCCTTGCTTAGGAGGAGAACCTTCAGGTTTCAACAAACCTCGGAGGATCAGTTTGTTCCTCCTTTCCTGCAGGACTCGCTGGCTAAAGGCATGACACAACGCACAGGAGTCCTGCAGGTGCAAAGGCCCCAGGCAATACACACAAGAAGTGTGACCGTCTGTCAGGGACATTTTCTGACAGCACTGGTCACACTTCTTGAAGCCTGAGACCTTGCCTTCCTTAGACATCCTAACAGGATATACACACACAGTCCCCACAAACACACAACTTAATCCCTACACAGACACACAGGAAGGGAATAACTTGGGGAACTAGGCCTGACTAAAACTTTCACTGAAAAAACTATAATAAAGGTTTAAAAAAGGAAGGGAAAAGGGTGGGCTGTACTAAATACAGGCTAACCTGACACTGAAGGGAAATTAAACCCCTAACTAACTTTTTTTTCTTATTTAACAAGAAAAACTTACCTCAGCTGGCAAAGGAGACCTCTTTCGCTAAGCGGCAAACGAGATCTGAGGTAGTTCCGCCTTGCATCATGGGATATAGGGTTGCCTCGAGCTGGTAAAAGGAGTTCTCGAGCTAAAGCTAGTGCCGAGTCGGAGCCGAGGATCGGCTCCGAACCCATCCAGCAAGAATGAAGGCGAGATTGACAACTTAACATCAAGCATTAACAGGACCGCAGATATTTACTATGCTGACAATCTGGGGACTACAGATGTATTTATTATGCTGCACTGATGTTCTGGGTAGCTGCTGCATGGTAACAAGGATTGCAGAGGTGTGTGTGTGTGTGTGTGTGTGTGTGTGTGTACAGGTAACAAGAGACTAAAGTCTCTACCCACCACCACTTGTGGAAACTTTCCAGATTTATGCCTCATATTTTTGTTCTGTTCCTCATAAAATCTGTGGTTTTCTGGATTTTTGTTTCAAATCAGTGAAGGACTGAATTTGCTAAATAATGACAGGCATTTGAATTTCAGACTTCATATTCTTCAGAAAATAAATGGAAACACAAAGCCTTTTATTCTAGCAATTTTTTTTAAGTTTATAAGATCAGTATTTGAAAATTGTCCCTATTTTTGGGGCCTGTATTCCCCCATTACTGGCTTTTTCCAGGTTTTTTGTGCTAAGAGGTTGAGACCTAGGGTGAGTAGTGAGAAATTAATTCACTAAATGATAGCCATTTAAGTTTCAGTCTTCCTATCTTTCAGGAAACTGCTGATTTGGCATAGTGGTATGTTGCTCTGACTGTAGTGCACAAGGACTTGGCAGTGAAATGCATGGTGGTAACACAACATTTTATTCTAGCAACTTTCCAAAATTATACAAGCAATGTTTAAAATGTATCCCTTTCATTTTTTTTCTTTTTAGTGTATGCCTTGGATTTCAGTGCAGATGCACTCCAGAACTCTGGCTAAAGTTTACAAACATTGAACAGCTCTGGTAAACTGAGTGCAAACTCATGTAAACATGAGGCTTATATACAGACACATTTAAACAGTTAACACAACTATCAATGGGAAAGCCCTAAACTGAGCCTTTCTCCAGCAATCCCCAACTCAGATGGGTCCTGAGCTACACACTTCTACCACAAGGGTGCAGGGAGGCCCTCTTAATGTAAGACAGCTAGTTTAAGAGCACAGTGATACCAAACAGTCTAGATTCAGCAGGTCTGAATCTAGCCTATGTTATATGTAAGGCAATGAAACAATTTCTAGATGGGAAGGCATAAGGGAGAGTCGCTTAAAGGTCAAAGTGAGAGTGTTTAGTAGTATACTATTAGATGACCTGCAGTGGTACCACCCTCTGCACAAACTGGCAGCTCTATGAGCAGTTATGAACAGTGGGAGATTATGGAGAGCATTTCTTATAGAGGACTTTTAAACCAGAGAGGTTTGCTTATGTGCAAGCACAGGGAACCACATTTGTGCAGAGACTTTTATACGAGCAGGATGAAAGGCTTTTCTAAAGTTAAATCCTCAGGCCATTCAGATAAAAACACAATAAGCTATCAACCAGTAGTTCCCATCTTGGATGGGTTGAATTTAGCTCTCTTCTCCTACCAGAGTGCAAAAGAACCCTTACAATGTAAAACAAACTGGCTTTGAGCTCAAGTGCAGTAACAAATGCTTTAGAACAGAAGTAAGAATTCTTGCAGTATCAGGAATCCTTGAAAATAAGTACACTAACCCTGAGAAATGTTTACAACACATAAAAACTTAGTAAAACTTAGAAATATTTTGGATGATTCAGAACAACTTTTGCAGAATACTGTTAAAACAACCTAAGAGCAGTACAATAACAAACAGATGGAGTTTCTTTAACAAGTGCAGGCTGAAAAATGGTGATAGGTTCAACCAAATAAATACATACAGTAAAGAACTGTTAAATATCTCTGAAACAGAGCAATTACAAAAAAAATAAGTTATGTCTTACCATAACATTCCATCTGTATTGTTGATCCTCGTTCAGTCATTATACATGGGTATCAGTTCCGACCTTGGAACCGAGCCGACCATTTTTCAAGCTCGCGTCAGCTTCAAACTCTCAAGCTAAACTCTTACCCACAATCCCCCTCTCCCTGTTACCTCAGATTGAATTTGCAAGTCAAAGAAGGTAGACGCTACCTCTGGTCAAATAACCTAAGAGAACCGGATGGTGAGATCCACTAGAAATCACAGGAGGGGGAAGGAGGGAGGGTCGTAATGACTGAACGAGGATCAACAATACAGATGGAACGTTATGGTAAGACATAACTTCTTTATCTGATATTGTTAATCTTCGTTCATTCCTTACACATGGGACAGAATCCCCAGCTACCTCTATTCCAGGGAGGCTCTCATGGAAGGACATTCCTGAGCACCATAGAACCGAAAGATGCTCTTACCCTGGTGGCCAAATCCAATTTGTAATGATTGATGAAGGTATGAGGCGTAACCCAAGTTGCAGCTGCACAGATGTCATGTAAAGAAGCTCTGGCATGGAAGGCAGCAGAAGTTGCCACCGACCTTGTTGAATGAGCTTTCATGGTAGTAGGCAACAAGATATTATGTTGTGTATAAATGAAGGTCACACAGTCCTTCAACCATCTAGCTAATGTGACCTTAGCAACAGCAGATCCTAATCTAGGTCCAGAAAAAGCTAAAAATAACTGGTCTGATTTATGAAAGAACCTAGTCTTGTTTAAGTAAAAATGGATTTGCCTGTAGATATCTAGGGTATGTAGGCAATACTCTCCTCTGTTTGAATGATTGGGAAAGAAAACTGGCAATTCAATGGTTTGATTAATGGACATTTCAGAGATCAATTTTGGCAGAAATGATGGATTAGTTCTCAGAGACACACTATCTCTATGAAAAATCAAGTATGGAGTCTTGATACATAAAGCCTGAAGCTCATAAATACTTCTGGCAGAAGTAATGACGACCAAAAACAAGGTTTTCCATGACAAATATCTGAGGTTGCAAGAAGAGTCTGGTTCGAAAGGTGCCACTGTCAGAGCTTGTAAAAATAGAAGTTATGTTCTTACCATAACGTTCCATGTTAGTTGTCTTCTTCTCGCCTTCTTCTTGCTGGATGGGTTCGGAGCCGACCTCGGCTCCGACGCGGCCACTCTAAAGCTCGAGAGTTGGTTCCACCGGCTCGAGGCTCCCCTTATATCCCACAATGCTAGGCGAGAGTTACCTCAGATCTCGTTTGTAAGCTAACCCCAGCTTAAGATAGTAACAGTATAAAACAGAATAACTATAACAGAGACCACCTCTAACAACAGGGAGAAGAAGGGTGACCTACATCCTGAAACAAGAAATATGCATAATAGCATATAGCTAAGAAAGAGGTGGTAGAAAGAGAGGTCACGATCACAACTCCTCTAGGTCTGTCCAGGCCAGGGGAAGGAGGGTGGGACGCAAGAAGAAGGCGAGAAGAAGACAACTAACATGGAACGTTATGGTAAGAACATAACTTCTATATGTTAAGTTGTCTATCTCGCCTTCATTCTTGCTGGATGGGACAGCGTCCTAGCACCTTATCCCGGGTGGCCTAACGGAACAGACTCCTGAGAACAGTGGAACCAAAATTAGCTCTATGCCTAGAAGCTAAATCCAACTTATAATGGGAAATAAAAGTGTGAGGAGTAGCCCAAGTAGCCGCTGCACAAATGGTGTCAATAGGCAGTCTGTCTTGGAAGGCTAGAGAAGTAGCCAAAGCTCTGGTGGAATGGGCTTTAGGCTTATTAGGCAGTTTTTGTGTCTAATCTCATAAACAAGGGTAATCAGAGATGTTAGCCATCTGGATAAAGATACCTTTGAAACTGGAAGTCCCTTTCTGCTTTCGCATAGGAGACAAACAGCTGATCAGATTTTCTGAATTGTTTCGTCCTGTCCAAGTAGTACCTTAATTGACGATGAACATCCAGACAGTGTAATTTTGTTCAGACCTATTTGAATACTCCGGAAAAAGACAGGAGGTCAATGCACTGATTTAGATTTGATGTTGAAACCACCTTAGGCAAAAAGGATGGGTTAGTTCGTAAGGAAACTCTGTCCTTATGGAACACAAGGTAAGGAGAACGACAACTGAGTGCTTGAAGTTCTGAAATTCTTCTAGCTGATGTGATAGCCACCAGAAAGAGAGTTTTCCATGATAATAACTTTAAGGAACATGAAGCTGCAGGTTCGAAAGGGGAAAGAATCAACGAAGCAAGAACTAAATTTAGGTCCCAAGGAGAAGGAGGATTTCTTACAGGAGGTCTGAGCAGAAAAACTCCTTTCAAAAAGGCTTTGCAGAGTTTGTGGGACATTAGGGCGGATTCAGAAATACCCACATGGAAATTAGAAATAGCTGCCAATTGAACCCTAAGAGTAGAAGGAGATGAACCTGCATGGAAGAGTTCAGCAAGAAAATCGAGGACTAGTTGGATGGAAGCGGTGAAAGGATCTATGTCCTTCCCTTGTGCCCAATATGAAAATCGTTTCCACTTACTCAAATAAATCTTTCGAGTGGAAGATTTATGGGAAGCTATCAAAATATCTCTAACAGAGTGAGATAATTGAGGAAGCCTGGCTACGGTTGGAAGTGGAGGAACCAAGCAGTGAGGTTCAGAGAGGGGAGGGAGCGATGAAACTGACCCGACTGATGGATCAAAAGATCTGGAACTAGGTCCAGATGCCACGGTCGCTCCAAAAGAAATCGATGCAGAAAGGGGAACCACACTTGTCGAGGCCAGTAAGGAGCAATGAGGATCAATGAGGCCTTCTGAGCGATAGCTTTCTGTATTACTTGAGAGATCAGTGGGAAAGGAGGAAATGCATACAGAAGTCCCGGGCCAAACTTGGACTAGCGTCCCTGCTGGGTTGGCCTGGTAAAGGGAATAGAGTGAAGTATTCTCTGCACTTGCTGTTTTGGGGAGTAGCAAAAAGATCGCAGCAAGGCTGACCCCACTTGAGAAATATCTCTCTCACTACAGAGTCTTTCAGAGACCACTCGTGAGGCATGAGTATAGCTCTGCTCAACTTGTCCGCAATGTGATTGGACTTCCGGGATGTGCGTTGCTATCAGAAGCGCTGAGAAGAAATCGCCCATTGCCACAGTCTGAGTGCTTCTCGACACAGGGGTATGATCTGGTTCCGCCTTGTTTGTTGATGTACCACACTACAGACATATTGTCTGTCTGGATTGCAATCGTTCCCAAGGGAAGAGAGTGTTGAAGGGCTTGCAACGCTAAAAGCACTGCTCTCATCTCCAGAACATTTATGTGCAAGTGGCATTCGTTTGGTTGCCATGTGCCCTGGACTGTCCTGCCCTGATAATGCCCCCACCCGATCAGGGAGGCATCCGTTGTCAGAGTAGCAACCGGAGGAGGTGGAACAAATGGTCTCCCCAATAGGAGCTGGGGGGGAAGACATCCACCACATGAGATGCTTTTTGCACGCTTGCGTGATCATAATGGTGTGAGACATTGGAAGTTCCTGGTATGACCATTGAGAAAAGAGCATCCACTGAAGGATCCGCATGTGGTATCTGGCCAATGGAAGGAGGGTATGGCGCTGCCATGATTCCCAACACCTTTAGAACTAACCTGGCTTTGGCTCTGTTGTTGTTGAGAAGTAGTGATACCAATTTTGAATGTCTGATATCCTTTGGTTCGTTAGTGTTGCAGACATGTTTACAGTATCTAATTTTGCCTATGTAGGTAATAGTGCGACAAGGCGACAAAATAGACTTTTCGCAATTTATTGAGATACCCAGTTTTGACAGGCGAAAAGTGTAATCTCTGGCCATCAGAAGGAGATGCTTGGTGGGAGCTGTGAGGAGCCAGTCGTCCAAATATGGAAACACCTGGAATCCTTGTCGTCTCAGGTGAGAAGCTACCACTGCCATGCATTTGGTAAACACCGGGGGCAGTGGTGAGACCAAAGGGCAGGGCCCTGAATTGAAAATGACTGGTTCCCAGCCTGAAGCGGAGGAATCTTCTGGGCGCCTGTTCATTTTATGTGATAGTACGCGTCCTGAAGGTCTATAGAGCACATCCAGTTTCCTTTTCCCAACAGGGGAAGAATGGATTGCAGCGTGACCATCCGAAATCTTGTTTTCTTGACCGATCTGTTCAAGATACTGAGATCCAAAATTGGTCTCCAGTCCCCTGTTGTCTTTGGAACTAAAAAGAACCTTGAGTAGATTCCGGATCCTAGTTGGTCTGCTGGCACTGGCTGAATAGCTCTTTTTGCAAGCAGTTTTGAAATTTCCAAAGCTGCTATATCCCTTTGAGCGGGTGGAACATCTGGAAGGGATCTTTTTGACTGACTTGGAGAGCGAAGAAAGGGAATAGAATAACCTTCGGAAATGATGGACTGTACCCATTTGTCTTGTGTCAAGGATAGCCAGGCTTCTGGGTACAGTGACAATCTTCCCCCGACTGCCTCCGAAGATGGGCAGTCGGGCAACACCTCAGGGATGCTGAAAGGGCTTATCGGAAGACGTTTCTCGATTGCCCTGGTTCTGCGGACCCCTCTGCCTCTAGGCGGCGTCTACCATTGTTGTTCCCCCCTCTGCCTCTGGCGGGAACCGACTCTGTCGTCAGGCGAAGTCCCTTGAGATTGTTTACGGAACCACATCTTTCCCCTTCTGGCCTTTGGGGTAAGGCCTAGAAGGAGTGGAAAACGGACTCCGGCGGCAGAAAGGGTCTTGCCATCCGTCTCGCACCTAGTCAGGGTTTCTTTCACTTGTGGACCAAAAGGGATGATCCATCAAAAGGGAGTTTGTGAAAGACGTCTTGAAAGGTTCCAAAATTGCATAGCCGCATCCAGGCGTGCCTACGTAAGGCTACCCCTGTTCCAGCGGCTCTGCTCGCTCCATCGGCCGCATAAGAGAGGAGGCATGGAGGAGTTGGAAATAGAATTAAGGATAGCCAGCTGCGTGTTCATTTTTCTTGAAACCCGCAGCTGTAGGGTCCTTAAGCATTTCACTCGCTTCTTTGATCAAGTCCCTTTGAAGACGAGTGAAATGGCACAGGTAATTCAGCGAGCATAGTAAATGTCGCTGAGGAGAACATCCGCTTCCGTACCTATCCATGGACCTAGATTCCTTGTTAGGTGGATGGACAGGCACTGAAGGATCAGCCAGTTCCTTCTTTGTGGCGGCAGCTACCACCATAGCATCCACAGAGACTCCTTTTGATAAAAATTCCTTGTCTGCTGGAGCTGTGATGAATTTGGAGGGTCTCCTGGGAGTGGGGTCCACTGAATCAGGAGCCGTCCATGCCTTTTAAGCAACCACCTGCATGAGGGGTCGAAGGGGGACACCCAGGAGGTGGAAGGGCGAGAGCCAAACGCCTCAAGATACACAGATTAGTCCTCCGAAGGGTTGAGGGCTGGCCAATTTCCCCTCTGTTTAAGGATCTCCAGAATGTCTGCAAAGAGACATCTTCAGAAGGGGCAGGGGAACCCTCAGAATCATCCAGATCTGTGTCGGACGTGATAGACTCAGGTGAGTCAATGTGCTTCCTCTTGCACTTCCTCTTCCGAGGGCTCTTCTGCCAAATCAGGAGAGGCCTCGAAGAGGATGAAATCCCACAGGGGCTCCTGAGGAGTTGGCTCTCTGCGGTCCGGGATGAGGGAGTGAGTCGACTTACCCTGAGGCAGCATAGAGGAGGGGCTGACGGAGCCGACTGTGGAGTAGAGCCAGGCTCTAACACACTCGCATGACCTCGAAGCACCCCTGTCAGGCAGAGCCAGAGGTCCCGCTCCGAGGAGCTAAAGACCCCCTCGGCACCGACAGTGATGGCTCGAGGCCGATGTCGGAGCCGAACTCACCAGCGCCAAGCACCGAGAGGGAGAGGGTGGACAAGGGTCCGATGCCACTCACCCTCGGAGCCGACGAGGGAAGTCCGGCGCCGAGATTCCTCCATGGAAGAAGCGGAGCGGCAGCGGAGCCGAAGACAATTGTCTCGGCTCCGAGGTGACCACAGTCTCGGTTCCGACACGACCCGGCTCCGAGCTCAAAAGAGTCGAAGGAGGAAGGAGTTGATGGACCGGGACAGGCACCGACTGATGAGTCGGGCTCTGAAGCATCTGGGCTAGTGCCTCAGACTTGAGTAGTCGACTCACCACCCTCTGAAGGTCATGATCAGACAACCTCGATGACCTAGAGGAATGAGACCTTTGGCTCCGTTCAGACAGCAGGGGAGAACCTGGAGCCGAATGAACGGAGCCAAGAGAAGGTGACCTAGACCTCTTTCTGGTTGTCGGCTCCGAAGATCTTGTCGGAGCCAACACGGGTACCTCGATAACCTCGGCTCCGGCCGGAGCCGAGGGAGCCACAGAAACTGTGGACTGAGTCTTATCGGCTCCAGCCGGAGCCGATAAAGGCAAAGGTTGAACAACCTGAGGTCTCGGCTCAGAAGCCGGAGCCGAAGACCTCGATGCCTTGGAGGATAAAGTTTAATAAACTACACTAATTTAGGAATAATTAAACTAAAAAAGGGGAAACAAGAGTAACTTTTTATAGAAAAAGCTAAAACTTATCAGGAACCGGTAGAATAACCAACCTCGAAGCTGTAGCGGCAAACGAGATCTGAGGTAACTCTCGCCTAGCATTGTGGGATATAAGGGGAGCCTCGAGCCGGTGGAACCAACTCTCGAGCTTTAGAGTGGCCGAGTCGGAGCCGAGGTCGGCTCCGAACCCATCCAGCAAGAATGAAGGCGAGATAGACAACTTAACATCTAATGATAAATCCCATGGTTGAATAGGTTCTCTAAAAGATGGCTTCAGATGATTCACACCTTTTATGAAGGCCTTGCACAATTTGTGGGACATAAGAGAGGAATCTTGGACACCCTTATGAAAGTTAGAAATTGCAGCCAAATGAACTCTAATGGTAGAGGCCAATAGACCCGATTGGAAAAGGTCGGCCAGATAGTCTAGTATTATCAACACTGGTGCTGAGAAGGGGTCTACTGGTTTATCTTTCAGCCAACAGGTAAATCTTTTCCACTTGCTCAGATAAGTAATTGTAGTGGAAAACTTATGAGATGCAATGAGAATGTCACGTACTGGTAGAGAAAGATCATTCTGCTTGGCAATCAAGGGAATATAAGTAGCCAAGCCATGAGCTTCAGGCTGTTCAAGTTGGGATGAATCAGGTTCTGTGGATGAGATCAACTCCGGGGTTGGATGGAGAATCCATGGTAGATCTAGTAGGTGAGGCCAAAGGAAGGGGAACCAAATCTGTCGAGGCCAATATGGTGCTATGAGGATCACCTTGCTCTTCAACAGATGGGCTTTCTTCAGAAACTGGGGAATGAGGGGGATAGGTGGGAATGTATAAAGAAGACCCGAGGGCCAATTGTGGACTAGATCATCCCTGGGTGACTGTCCCGGAGTGGGAATCAGGGCGAAGTAGTTGCTGCATTTGTAGTTGGTCAGGGATGCAAAGAGGTCGCAGCAAGGACGGCCCCAGTGGTGGAAGATCTCTGCTGCTATCAAGGGATTCAGGGACCACTCGTGAGGTTGAAGAATGCACCTGCTGAGTCTGTCTGCTATCACGTTGGAACTCCTGGGAATGTGCATTGCTAGAAGAAAACGGTTGGTAGCCATCGCCCATTGCCATATCCTCATGGCCTCTCGACAAAGAGGGTAAGATTTGGTTCCACCTTGCTTGTTGATGTACCAGACCACTGCCATGTTGTCTGACTGAATTGCAATCGTCTCAGATGGTAGCAGGGGATGGAATGCTTGCAACGCCAGAAGCACCGCCCTCAGCTCTAGAACATCTATATGCAGATGGGCCTCTAGTTTGGACCAAGTGCCTTGGACTGTCTGTCCCTGACATAGCCCCCCCCCACCCCATCAGGGAGGGGTCCATCGTCACTGTGGCCTTGGGTTGCTGGGGGGAGAAGGGGCGAGACCATTGTGACAGATTGTGTGTCATCCACCAATTTAAATACTGTTTCCACCTGTGGGTTACTCGAATTATGGCTGAAAGAGGATGCTGAAAGGGATACCATTGGGTGAGAAGTGGCCACTGTAGAAGCCTCATGTGAAACCTGGCCAGGGAAACAATGATGATGGAGGCTGGCATGGAACCAAACAGCTGTAGAACCGAGTGAGCCGTGGATTTCTCCCTTGAAAGGATTGGAATCAGTCGTTGCTTTATCCTTAAAATGCTGTGCTCTGGAATAGCAGCTCTGCAGTTCTTTGTGTCCAAGATAACCCCTATGAATTCTGTTGACTGAGATGGGGTGAGATTGGATTTTTGCCAGTTTATGGTTATGCCTAGCCTTTGTGCAGCGAGGAGAGAGTATTCCAGGGCTTCTTCCAGTAGATGTCTGATGGGGGCGGAAATGAGCCAGTCATCTAGGTATGGAAACACCTGGAATCCTTGAAGTCGCAAGTGAGCTGTGACAACTGCCATGCACTTTGTGAACACTCTGGGGGCTGTAGAGTGTCCAAAGGGCAGTACTCTGAACTGGTAGTGACTGGCTCCCACACGGAAGCACAGAAATCTTCTTGATGGCCTGTCCACTTTTATGTGGTAGTACGCATCTTGAAGATCTATCGAGCACATCCAATCGTCTTTTTCCAAAGGCGGGAGGATAGACTGTATTGTGACCATCCGGAATTTGTGTACTCTCACAACCTTGTCCAATACAATGAGATCCAAAATTGGTCTCCAGTCCCCAGTTTTCTTTGGCACCATAAATAGTCAAGTAGAACCCCGATCCTATCTGGTCTGGAGGGACTATTTGGATGACTCTCTTTCTTAGCAGCTTTTCTATCTATAGTGCTGCTTCTTCCTTTGACTGGGTGGAACGTCAGGAAGGTTTTTTGATGGGACAGCACAAAGATCTAAGGGGATATGATAACCTCTGGTTATAATCCTTTGTACCCAAGAATCGGTGGTGATGGTTAGCCAGACAGAAGGGTACAAGGATAAATGTCCCCCAACCACCTCCAGAGGAAAGGAGTTGGGCCGCTCTTCAGGAGTGCTGATAGCATTTGCCAGGGAAAGAATCCCTGGAACCCTGGTTACGCGGACCCCCTCTGCCCCAAAAGGAGTGTCTTCCCTGTGAGTTTCCCCCTCTGCCTCTAGGGGAGAACTCGGCCTGTGTGTCACGGAAAGGACCCTGAGATTTCTTGAACCATATCTTCCCACTCTTTTGTTTTCAGGAGAAAGCGCGTTGAGGGGAAGAATAATGGACACCTACAGCAGAAAGGGTCTTACCGTTCTGTTACATCTGGCCAGTGTGCTTTTAACTTTGGGTCCAAATAACGAGGAGGTCTCAATGGGAGAATTAAGAAAGGAAGTCTTAAAGGGTTCCACGAAATTACACAAGCGCATCCAGGCATGTCGTCTCAAGACCGCAGCTGAACCCGCTGCTCTAGCTGCTGCTCCTGATGTGTGAGATATCAGTCGCATAGAGGAGTTAGATATTGACTCAATGGTGGCCAGCTGAGAGGCCACTTTGTCAGGTTCCTAGTCAGACACGGCACCAGCCAAGGTTTCAGAAAGCTCAGAAATCAGATCCCTTTGAAGCCTGGTAAAGTGTGCCATATAATTCAGGGACCTGATAGTAAAGGTCGCTGATGCAAAGGTGCGCTTCACTATCCTGTCCAGGGCCCGGGACTCTTTGTTAGGCGGATGGACAGTCTGGCTTTCTTCTTCTGCCAGATCCTTTTTTGTTGCGGCCGCCACCACCAAAGCATCCACAGGAGGCCCTTTTGACCAATGGGGATCCGTAGCAGGAGGGGACAAAATTTTATCTGGCCTCTGGGGAATAGCTTCGACGGTGTCAGGAGCGTTCCAAGCATGCTGCACGATAAGCCGGACAAGTTTATCGGTAGGTGGAGTAACCCAGGAGGTAGGAGGCTGGGTGCGAAAGGCCTGCAGGAACACAGATTCCTCAGAGGTCGGATTAGAGGGCTGCCAGTCACCTCTCTGTTGCAGGATTTCGAGGATATCACCAAATGATACCTCAGTGTGTGACCGAGGGGATTCTTCCCCTCATCAAAATCTGTGTCTTCAGTGAGGGACTCCTCTGTGGAGTCCATGTACTTTCTCTTACACAAACTTTTCCAGTGGACTTCCTCAGCGGGAGAAGCTGGGGAAGACAGCGGAAAAGGGGTTTCCTGTGGGAATATGTCCTGAGGCCCTTGCACCCAGTGTCCGCTTGGTGCGACTTGTGAAACCAGTGTACCAGAGGAGGGCGGAGGCATAGATAGTCCAGTATCACCAGCAGCAGCGAAAGCCTTCTCCATCAGTTGGAAGGCTGGTCCACCTGAAGAGGAGTAAATGTCTAGGACAGGGGTCACCTCTCCCCTAAGTGGCTCATCCTGCCAACCCAGAGTCCTTGGATGGCTGTGGAAACTGTGTGTGTCAAAACAATAAATCCTACTGTTGGTAACTATAAAGGCTGTCCTCCGCCAATGTGTATATAAAAGAACGAACTGACCGATGTTGTAAATCCAAGGTCTTTATTTTAACACACACAGTCTCAAATCCAAACGAAATTCAAACAGATTGAGCGTGCTTTCATCTCCTATCGTGAGACTTCATCAGAATCACATGAAAAAAACACTTCTCTGAAATGTCAGAATGCCGAATTCCATTTCCACGATCTGTTTACCAGCATCAAAGACCTTGGATTTACAACATCGGTCAGTTTGTTCTTTTATATACACATTGGTGGAGGACAGCCTTTATAGTTACCAACAGTAGGATTTATTGTTTTGCTGCAAATTTGTCGATACTGGGTGTCTGGACCTAGTTTTTGTGTTTGGAAACTGTGTGTGTCACAACTGACATCCTGGGTCATAGCAAAACTTTCCTGCCATGAAGGCAACTGCGGTTTCTTAGTGAGATCCATAAAGGGAACCGCAGAAAGGGAAGACTGTGCTATATCCATGGACTTCAAAGGCAATGAAGGAGAATAAGAAGGGGTCTTTGGAGACAGGTGATCACCTCCCAAGGAAGGATAGTTCCTGGGGGGTGGGATACCTCTGGCCAGGAGCACCTGATCCACAAGACGCAACATATCGTATTCGGAAAGACTTCTAGTGAACCTCACGGAGACTGAGGGAGAAGCAGGCCTGTCCACAGAAGAGGCAAACTTGGTGCCCATCTCACCAGTCCACATTGAAAACAATGGTGCTGAGAGAAACTGGACTACGGGTGTCTGCAGCAAAAGAGTTATCGGTGCCGAGGTCATGGTCTGCACAGACACAGGGATCCATGCCAAAGTGGTTGCCGGTGCCGAAGTTGGAACCGACAAAACTGGAGTCCACAATAAAGGCATTGGTTCAGAGTAAGATGTCAGAGCTGACATTGTCAAGGTCTGCACTGACTAAATGGTCGGTGCCGATACAGTGGTAATAGTCTGAACCGAGCAGCTCCTCGGTGCCGATATAGTGAAGGCTGCAGGAGAAGACGGAGCCGAGATCACTAATGGAGCCAAAGGCCTCGGTGCCGAAAGCACTGGGGCTGACTGAGTGAGCTCCAGAGCCGAAACTTTAGCCTTTTTAGGTTTTGGTTGGTGGGAGTCCCTAGCCGGGGACGAAGGCAAAGATTTAGCCTCGGTAAGAACATCCAAGATTTTCTTATGGGCTCTAGGAGGGGTTGAGGCCTCCGACCCAGAAATAGCCTTTGAAAAGGGAGATTTAAGAAGTCCCTTCAGTAACAGCTTGTTTTTCCTTTCCAACAAAGTTCTATTTGAAAAGTTTTCACAAATAGTACAGGGCGGGTCAACAGATAAGTGGAATGCCCCCAAACAATAAATGCACAAAGAGTGTGCATCAGAAGTAGGAAGTTTGTGTTCACAATCCGAACATCGTTTAAACCCCGGACTACCTTTCTTATCTGAAATGACAGCTAAAATAGAAGCAGAAAAGGGTACCAGCAGTGGTACAAAATACCCGAAGGTATGAGAAAAAGGGAAGGATTACCAATGATGGTAAAGGGAGAATACCTCGCGGTAAAATGGTACAGAAAAGACAAGAAAAACCTGAAGAAAATATGGTCGCTAGATGCGATGGGTTAAGAGACAATGAAATAGAAACTTTTCTGACAGAAAAGTAATATAAATGGCTATTAAACAACATAAAACTGAACTTAGCTCAAGAGAAGCAGCTTGACACGACCGAATAGCAATGCGGCAAACGAAATCTGAGGTAACAGGGAGAGGGGGATTGTGGGCAAGAGTTTAGCTCAAGAGTTTGAAGCTGACGCTAGCTTGGAAAATGGCTGGCTCGGTTCCGAGGTCGGAACCAATACCCATGCGTAAGGAATGAACGAGGATTAACAATATCAGATTATATACTTATATCAGCTTCGTAGGTCTAGATGGTTTTAGAAGCAACAATCCAAGTACTGTAGTAACATATGTCCAAGAGGCATGAGGAAGCTCTGAATAAATGAGTCTACTCCTCATGTCTCCATGGAGAAAATCTGATAAATAAAAATTACTAGAAGATAATGTTTTCTAAAAGCATTCAAGTGTTTTCCCAATTGAGAGAGCTATTAAAGGAGTACAACAGGTTTCTCTAATGTATTCCTCAACTTCACGGCTCTTTTCCTCCCTATTTACATTGTCCTCTGTAAAGCAACAACAATAAAGCATTTACAATTTTTATAATTCCCCTTACTTCTGTAACAGAAGCCTACCTTCTCATACTGTGATGGTTTCACTTACAAAAAGATTCTCTCACGTTTGAATAAAGCTTGCTGGAGTCGCCCAATTACTGACATCATTGAGGCCAGGCAATGCAGGTACTTTTTTTTTTTTTTAATCAGTTCCCTCCCCCAAAGTGACATCACCACAGCCGTCATCTGATTCTAACTAAAATAATAAGACCCACCCATTCTGTGATGTCATGGCTCCCTTGGCCTTCCCCCAGCCTGAGTGCTGTTCATTTTATTCAGTAGTAGTGTAGTAACACCAATGTTTGGAAACACAGAAATTTGGTATGCATACTTGTACATTCTGCACGGCAAATGATGCTTAGGTGGTATATCGTATGCATACTTCTCTGTTGTATTTGCACCAGATACTGCTAGTGTGCAGTGCAGGAATAGAAATATTAAAACATTACCCTGGTATCAGAGGTGGCAGTGCAACATATTCATAGTGGCTTAACATGAGAGTAGCTCTAAGCAAGCACCATGTGAAACCTGAACAAGCACCTAGAATTATTCAGTGCAGCTTCCACACCTTAAGTCCAAAAATGAATTCACATACTCACATGAACAGGAGTAGCTGCATATTGATGGCTAAAGGTGTATGGGCATGTCGGGTGGTTACTACACTGCAAAACTGGTATGTAATGATGGAAATATTTGGAAGGCATGAGCAAACACACCAGTATATTAAAGCCATAGCACCAATTGAACTGGAGGCTGGCAAATAGATTTAGTAAGGGATTTTGTCCATGCACAAATATTTCAACAGTGATTCTTTGCAGTGGCATCCATTATCTGATTCAAGGTAAGTTAACCTTGATGTCCTTTATTTAAAAAAAATCAATAAAAAATTTACTTTGTTATAAGTGACTTCTGGACACAAGAAAAGGGAAGGGGGAAATATAGCAATGTGGTTTGTATGTACAAAGACAAATCCAGGGACACTGCAAAAGTTTTTTTTTTTTGCAAACCAACCAGTGGAGTAAAAACATATGAAGGCAAACACTGTATACCAACACACTTTGCACATGTAAATATCAATTTTTAACAAGGTGGAAGCATGAAGTGATACCTTAACACTTAAATCAATAAAGATCTAAACTGGTTAATAGTATAAATGTTTTATTCTTCAGCTCCTTGGTGCAAGACCTTACTGGATGTGATTGCAGTCAAGTAAGGCCATGGCTATAGTGCAGCAAAAAATGTCCCCTCTAACAAAGAAAATGCTAGAGCAAAGATTAAATTACATGAGTCAAGCACCCTGCTGAGATCTGCCAAACAATGGAATTACCAGGTCAAATTACCCTCAGGACTTTGACAGCTAGGGAAGCCAAGTGTTATGGGGGAGGGGAGAAGTAAATGGACTGGAATTCATTGTCTCACAAATTAGTGCCATTTAAACTAAATTAGAAAAAAGGCAGCAGTAAACAGCACTTTGAGTGTGTTCTGTGGCATTTGCACTGTTTCTGTTTTAAGTAGTCATCCAGCAGCAGGGAATGTTACTTACACTGTTCTATTTTACTCAGTACTTTGTACGCATGCAACATCTATGAAATGACAGGGACTTTAGGCAAACGGAGGCCTGCATGATGTAATATTTTTGAGCCAAACAATGATTTCTGAGATACTGGATGGCAACCTGATTTATCCAAATCACATCAATATGCCAGCCTCCAGGTGGTCAGAGTCTGGAATTACATATAAAAATATTTAAAATCCTGTAAATAATCCCAGAGTGCTGCTAAAGTGTAGGAAACATCATGCCATGATGTTTTAAACATGTTTTTTGAGTCTGTGGGTGCGGTACTCCTTTAAGGTAAGACAAAACCAGACAGCACTTAGTAGAAGCACAGTTGCACCATGCACCTTTCTTTTAGGTTAAATCACAATCACATCTGTGAGTGTGGCTGTCAGTTTGGGACACTTGTTCCTATTAGGAGGTTAAAACCTCAATATTTGAATATGCATATAGTTTTGTGTGTTAGTATTAAGTTAATAGGTTTTAGGGGGTATGGAGGGGTGGGTTTTTTTGAGGGCTTTCAATAAAACAAAAGTTTCGTAACATGTGACGTAGGCTCAAACGGATATGACAAGAAACAACTGTACAAAAGATCAACCTGCCAAACAGTTTGCATGTAAGACACAAGCTGGAACTAAACATTTAACAAAAAGCTGTTACACATGAACAGTGGGAATAATAACTTTTTAACGCAATGATGCTTTCTGTAAATGTCAATGGTCTCACAAATAAATACAAAAAAGAAACAATAGTGAATTACATTAAAAAACAGAGTGCAAATAGCTATGCTACAGGAGACGCATTTCAAGAAATGAACATGTGAATTTGATAAAGAAAGGTTTTCTGGATGGTTATTCAGTAGAATACCTGGGACAAAGGAAAACAGGAGTAATAATATCAATTACAAGAGGAGCTCCAATAGTGCTAGAATAGGATAAAAATATAATAATGTTAGATTTGTACTAGGGGGCTGCTGGCAAGGGAACATGACTACACTGGTATGTATTTATATTCCACTTAAACTGCTATAATGGAGCTGAAGAAAATTCTGGGAGAAATAATCAGCTTTCAGCAAGGAGTATTACTTATAGGTGGGGACTGGAATTTGATTTGCAGCAGTGAAGATGTGTCTGGGGGGCCCAGAAGGGAAAATATAACAAAGGGAGGGTAGATTTCTGAAGAAATGTATGAAAAATATCTGGCAAGGAAGATGTGAATTCAGTACAAGGAGTTTGGAGTGAATTCACATATTGTTCTCTAAGATACAAAAACTGGGCTAGGCTAGACAGAATTTACATTTCACAGGAACATGTGCATTTAATCGAAAGTCTTGATATGCACCCAATAACTATTTCAGATCATGCGCTAATAATAACTAAAATAAAAACTCAGGGTAATGAAATAAAAATGAGACACTGGCACTTTTCCCACCTATCTGTTGAAAAGGGAGGAATTTAAGGAATGGGTAGTGGACATTATTCAGGAGCTATAAGAGAAGATAAAAATTTCTTCTGAAAATATAGCTAGCAAGTGAGTGGGATAAAATTAAAGAGGAGTTTAAAACATGGTGGAAATAAAAGGAAGATATGGTTAAGAAGTAACAAATTATTTAGAGGGACTAACAAATGTTGAAGTATTGCAGATGGGGGAATCTCGCAGAACAGGAGGAGCAGCAACTGCAGAATTCTAAAATGAAAATAAGCGATTACCTCAAAAAGATGCATGAGTTTAGAAAGATTGCTGTTAAGCAATTAAAACTTTAGAGCACAAAACCGTTTAGCACAATGACTCAGTCAAAAGAAAGTAGAAAGGGCAGTCACCAATTTGTCTATGACAAGAAAGATAACAAGATATCCTGTAGAGGTATTTGAAATTTCCAAAATTCTATGAAAGTCTGTATAAAGCAAAAAAATATGGAAATCAAGAAAAGATACAAATGGGAATATTTATGGAAGAATGAAATATGCCAAGGTTAGAGGTAAATGAGGCTCAATTACTAACAGGATAGGAGGAAATTAAATAAAAATTGCGATGTCTAACCAATCTACAGGAAAGTCCCCAGGAATAGATGGTATTCCTGTGGAAGTTTAGAAGCTAGGAGGGAAACACGCTGATAAAGATCTGGAAGGTTTTGTTTAACAGTGATTTCAGAGTAGTTGTACTAACATCCTGGAAAAAAGCAGTGGTGGCTGTAATGCCTAAAGAGGGTAAAGACCCATCAGATCCAGCTTCATATAGGCCCATTTCAATACTAAGCCATGCTTATAAAGCGATTATGTCAATAATGGCAAAAGTGATGCCAAAATTGATAGATATGGATCAATGTGGTTTTGTGGAGGGGAGGCAAACATTTGACATTAACAGAACATTGATGATCCAGAGAAAAACAGAATGTAAGACATGCCAGTGTTTTTGGTGGATTTTGATTCAGAGAAAGCATTTGACAAAGTAAACTGGGACTTTTTGAGCAGGGCAAAGGAAGCATTTGTATTCCCTGATAAAATTATAAGATTGATTAGGTGGTGCTGTGGTAGCGTTACCCTCACAGTTAGACGTTGCCCGTTCGATTCTCAGTTAGAGCGTCTTCTGTGTAGCGACATGTGTGAATGGGCATTCCTTCGTTGAAGGTTGTGCGTTAGGCCTGGCAAGCCAGTACGTAAAAATCTACTGCCAATCATTAGCGGACCAGAGTTCCGCTGTGGTGACCCCTAACCGGGAAAAGCCGAAAGAGATTAGGAGGATATATGAGGGATTGGAGGCAAAAATTAAAGTGGGTGGATTCCTCTCTGATAACTTCTGTCTGAGCAGAGGAACCAAGCAGGGGTGTCCTCTTTTTCCTTTGTTACTTGCATTATATTTAGAATCACTGGCAAAGAAAATAAGGGACTCAGACATTCAGGGATATAATTATTGGTATGGTAGTCAAGAAAAGCTGACTCTGTGTGGAGATGGCATTACTTTATACCCGATAAAAACAGAAAAGGACATTTCAGTTTTGTGGAACATTTTGAGACAGTTTCAAATCTTTTTGGGATACAAAATTAATGAAGCTAAAATAAAGACAATAACGGTAAATTATGTACTGACACGCAAATTGGTTCAGCAATATCCATATTTATGGGGATATGATAAAATGAAGTACTAGGAGTATGGACTAAAAATTATTCTGATGTGGCAGCTAAATATATGCGAGAAGAGACTAAACAAAAGATAATATAAAAACTGAGAAATCGAAAGCTCTGTTATAAGGATAAGGACAGTAAGATACAAGCAGTTGGAAGTGTTTTTAGTCCCTTTAGTCTTATACACAGGTCAGGCATATTTTTATCAACAAGGGAAGAAGTTGTGGATAGGAAATAATGGTATAAGATGATTCTTCCAATAGAACAAGGCAAACTGGGATTACCCAATTTGAAGGGGTATTTCAGAGCTACAAATTTAAGGCTTCTATATATACCACAAGACGAAACCTATAATTCAAAGTGAAAAGGGATTATGACGAAAGGGGGGAAGCTCAAGAAAAGTACAGTTGTGTACACTTACCATAAATGTAGATGTTGGAGTGTATTCACTGTTGCAGTCATCACATTTGGGTTATTTGCCTGCGGGTAGCCCTCAGCCGGCCTGAATACCAGAGTAGTTGGATTTCTGCATCGGATGCTGTAGCTTCTTCCATGACATCAGGTCGTCATGGGTATAAAACATGCAGCCGACACCATTACATCAGTTTGTCTTGCCCCAGATGTCAGGTGCCCCCACAATAGTAAGCAATTGTATGATATGGTACACCCCTATCAAAAAGCAAATACACAAGAAAAAATAAATATACCAAACAAGAAGGAAAGGTAGAGCATAGAGAAGTCAGGGGGCTGCAGGGGGGGTAACCAGGACTGCAACAGTGAATACACTCAAACATCTACATTTATGGTAAGTGTACACAACTGTACTATGTTCTTCGTGTTTCACTGCTACAGTCATCTCATTTGGGTTGATTCCCAAGGCTAAGGAAGGGAGGAGGAAGTTAAAGAGCATTAGGGCCAGCTATTAAGCCCTGCAAGACTGCAGATGCAAATCCAGCTCTGGATTTAGAAAAGATAGGCACGTGGTAATGCTTGGTGAAGGTGGTAATGCTTGGTGAAGGTATGTACAGAGCTCAAGGTAGCAGCTTCTAGGATGTCCCTGGTAGGGACTCCTCTGAGAAATGCTGCAGAGGTAGATGCAGCCCTGGTGGAATGTGATCTTATCCCCTGTGGGGTAGGTTTTCCATGGTGCTTGTAGCAGAAATGAATGCAATGGGCTATCCATTTGGAAATGGTTTGCTATGAAATGGCCTTCCCCTCTGCCCCTGCAGCAAAGCCAACTAGCAGCTGTTCAGATTTTCTGAGAGGCTTAGTCCTGCCCAAATAGAATCTACGTTGTCTGTGCACGTCCAGACAGTGCAGTATTCGTTCTTTGTTTTGTGGATTAAGGAAAAAAGTAGGCAAATGAATGGACTAATTTAGGGCCACACTAGACACCACCTTGGGCATAAAGGAAGGATTAGTCCTAAGGGAAACCCTGTCCGCATGGAAGATAATGAAGGGTTCCACTGCCATGAGGGTTTGTAATTCAGACACTCTTCTTGTTGAAGTGACGGCTAGAAGGAAGGCTGTTTTCCAAGAAAGGAATTTCAACTCTGCTGTAGCAGCTGGCTCAAAGGGGGGAAGAGTGAGCTTTTCCAATACAAAATTAAGGTCCCGGGCTGGAGTGGGAGCTCTCCTGGGGGGGTCTTAAACTTTTGGCTCCTCTAAGGAATTGTTTTAGCAAGGGGTGAGAGAAGAGGAGTGGCTCAGTATTATAATGTGCTGAAATGGCAGAGGCATGAATTTTAATTGACGAGAAGGATAGGCCGTAGTGGAGCATTTCTGTTAAGTACTCTAGAATATGTGGTAAGCTGGGCACCGTTGTGCCCATCCCCTGAGCTTGGCTCTAGGAACAGTATATTTTCCACTTTTCAGCATAGGATTTTCTAGTACTAGGCCTCCTTGCCTCCAGAATGGCATCCAGCACCTGCTTACTGAGGGATGTTTGAGGAGAACTCAAGGAACTAGCCAGGCTGCAAGGTTCAGGGTTTGAAGCTGAGGGTGCAGAATCTGGCCCGCCTGCTGGTTATAGCAGTGTCATACTACGCAAGAGGGGGTACCAGTGCTGGCGTGACCAGTCTGGTTCAATCAGTATTGTCCTTGGTTTGTCCTGTTTGATCTTTAGTAGAACCTTCACGAGGAGAGGCAGAGGGGGAAAGGCATAAACTGAGAGGCTTTCCCAGGTAAAGGACAGGGCATCCACTTTCCAAGCTTGACTGTGGGGAGTCCTTGTGCAGAAATTGCTCAATTGGTAGTTCTGAGGGGAGGCAAACAGGAATACCTCTGGAGTCCCACATTTGTTCCTCAAGAGGTTGAATATTTTGGGTTCTAGTTTCCATTTGTGTGGGTCCATGAGATTTCTGCTTAAGTCATCTGCCAGTGAATTTAGTTTGCCTGGCAGGAATTGTGCTTGTAGGTGTACTTGGTAGCTCAAGGCTGTGTTCCACAGAGCCATGGCTAGTATGCAGAGAGGGTACGAGTGGGTTCCCCCCTGCATGTTTATGTACCACATAACTGTGGTGCTGTCCATCTTTACCAAAAGTTGTCCTGGAAGAGTAAGGTCTTTGAAGGCTGTCAGAGTATACTGTACAGCTAACATTTCTTTCGGATTGATATGCAGGTGCATCTGTCTCGGTTTTCATTTGCCCTGAATGCACTGCCCTGCCATGTGAGCCCCCCATGCATAGTCTGATGCGTCTGTTAGTGTTTGGGCATCAGGGGGTAGAGTGAAAGGGAGTCCCTTGTTGTGGTAGCAGGCCTCTACCCACCAAAGGAACACTGTCCTTATACAAGGAATGATAGGAATCATCGTTTCCAGGTCCTGAGAATGTTGACACCATAGGCTTTTTAGATACCATTGAAGTTTCCTCATATGCAGTCTTGCATATGGAATTAGTAGAATGCAAGAGGCCATGAACCGCAGAGCTTGCAGTATTTTCCTTGCAGACAGCTGGGGTTTTGAGGCCAATAGTTTGAAGTAGGTTGTCAAATAAACTTGTTTCTCTGGAGTGAGGAATGCCATCTGGGAGGTTGTGTTCAAGCTTGCTCCCAGGAATACAATCTGTTGGCAGGGTACTAGGTGAGATTTCTTTTTGCTGATGATGTACCCCAGTGAGGTTAGAAGTTTCTTTATGAATGCCAGGTGTTGTAATAGCAAGTCCTGGATTTCTGCCAGAATCAGACAATCGTCCAAGTATGGGTAAATTTGAATATTTCTCTGCCTGCAAAATGCAATGGCTGGAGCTAGGCACTTTGGCTTATCTACTGCACCCAGGGTGTTCACAAAGGGAAGTGCAGAGAACTGAAAGTGCATGGAACCTGCCTTTAATCGCAGGTATTGTCTGCAGGACCCTCTTATTGGGATGTGGAGGTAAGCTTCCTTTAAGTCTAGGGTTTGAAACCTGTTTTAATGAAAAAGCGGAGAGAGAATGTTTAATTTTAATTCCGCAAATGAATAGTAACTGTTTTATGATGGATTATAAAATTGTACTGAATATAAATGTATGTGTATATGTTTGTTTATTGTAAAAAAAATATATCTTTACTATTCTATATAGTGTAATATGTTTTTAGATTTTTTTTAATTTTTAAATGTTTTACATTTAGTATATCTTTAGATAGTAAAACTTTGCTCCTAGTTCCTCTTTAAAAATTAATTGGTGTTTAGAGTGATAGGCTGGCTTAAGCATGTGATTTAATTGTATCTCCTTTTTAAATGTTGAGAAAACACAGTTACTATGTACTGATGAAGGGTGTAGACCCGAAAGCTTTATAATAAAGTGTTTGGTGTGTCAAGTGTTTGTGGTTGTTCGATATATTCTGGAAACAGTATCACCAGTGTTGACTTTCTTTAAGTCTAGGGTTGCCAGCCAGGCATCCTTGGCTAGCATAGGAAGAAGCTGTTGAAGAGTTAGCATTTTGAATTTTGGAACCACCAGAAAGGTGCTGAGAATAGAGAGGTTCAGGATAGGACGCCAGGAGTTGTCTTTTCTTGGTACCATAAAAAATCTTGAATAAAAACCTTGTCCCCTTTGTTCTGCTGGGACAGGTTGAATAGTCCTGATACTGAGAAGACAGAGAACCTGCTACTAGGCCTCTGCCCATTGATTTGGGGTAGGTCTGGCCAACTATTTGGGGTTGGTAGTGCGTGGAAGTGGAATCTGTATCCTTGGGAAACTATGTTCAAAACCCATTTGTCCTGGGTAATGAGTTCCCAGCTTTTTGCATGCAGGGCGAGTTTTACACCTAAGGGAGCAGGTGCAGGGCTTGGAAGGGTTAAGGTTACGTCACTGATCCATTTCTCCATAGGAGGGTGGCTTACTACTCCCTGCTTAGGAAGTGGGAGCCCCCCACTGCTTAGATCTGTGCGTAGCCTGAGACTGTAGCTCTGGTGGTCTGCTGTTCCTGGGTTTGGACTGAGAAGGTATGGAAGGGACTGGAAAGGACCAGTTCTTTGAAGGCCAATGCCTACTGAACCTGGGAGGCTGTACTTGTAGGAAATCTTTAACAGCTTGCATAGATTTAGCTTTTTCCTCCATCCTTTTGAGGACTTCTGCTTTGTTGGCAAAAAGGCGGTCTTGGTTTAAGGGAGCATCCAGTAATTTAGCTTTAACATGATCTGGCAAGTTTTGTTCCTTAAGCCAAGCATGCCTTCTAAATACAGACCCAGTGACAGCAGCCCTGCAAGATGCTTCTAAAGCGTCAAAACCACATTGCAAAGTATGTTTACCAACTTGTTCTGCAGAATGCATTAAATCTTGCAAGTCTTTGTATTCAGCACAGTCAGGAATCAACATAATTTTCTGTTTAAGTAGTCCCATAATATGCTGCTGATACTTTAACATATGAAACTGACAACTTAAAGCCCTAATGGCCAAAGTAGCAGAAGTGTATACCTTCTTACCCCATCTGTCTAAGGCTCTAGAATCTCTATCAGAAGGGGTAGGATTTTTGGCAGCAGTAGCCTTAATGTCTTTTGGTCCTTGGGAAATGGTCTCTGGGTCCGCAGAAGGATTCTTGAAGAGGAACTTGTGAGAGTCAGGTACTCTGTAGTACCAGTCAGGTTTTCTGGGAGCTGGAGGTAAAGTGTCTGGGGTAAGGCTAGATTCTAAAACGGCATCATCTACAATGTCCAGAACAGGAGGGATAGCTAAAGGCCTGTGTTGAGGCAGGAGTAAGAATTCCCTAAGTCTCTTTTTGGACTCAGAATAATCCTGGCTTTCCCAGTGGAAATGCTCCCTAATAGTATGCAAAGTTTCACCGAAAGAAAAATCTTCTGGAGGGGAAGCAGAGGGAATGGAATGCTCTGCATCAGAATCCTCATAAGTAGATAAGGGTAAATCCTGGTAATCAGGAGGAGCAGAGATATCAGATTCCTGATCAGAATAATCAGAAAGAAAATCAGTTCTAGGTCTCAGAGGGGGAAGGCTGGCTTCCCCTAATTAAGGTAATAAGGTCTTCAGCCATTCTAAGCATTTGTTTTTTAGGCATATGGGCCTGAGTCTGCAGTTTGGTCGTCGGTTTTCTAAGTGTAGTGCAAGTCTTTAGCCTGAGGAGTTTGGAACTTCTGGATGGAAACAATGGCATCGGTTTAATATGAATGTCTGTAGGCCTGAATACACCCTCAGAAGCCAGTGCCTGCACAGAGGCTCTGGACCCATCCAAGGTAGAGACATCCACAGGTTCCATAGTCGAAGAAGCATCTCGCGGCATACCGGACTCCGAATGGGTCTCAGTAGAGACCTGTGAATCTGAAGTAGCGGGCATCAGGGGCTGCGAAAGCACCTCACTGAGTACCGATGGACTGGTGACTAGCTTAACGGAAGCATCGTTGGAAGTTGTGGACCTATGCGGTCTGTCTCTGTCTTTATCCTTACGTTTTTTCGGAAGATCGGTAGTCGGATGGCTTAACAAAGCCATTTCGGAGTATGCAGACTGAGTGCAAAAGTAACTGGCTGCAAAAATAGCCCAACAATGAATAATTTGGGTGTTGAACAAGGCACAAAACCGACAGCGAGGGACGTCGTGGATTGGGCTTAAACAGGGGATGCAGTAAGAGTGAAAATCTCTATGATGTATTTGCTTTCCACAGGTAAGACAACTGTTAACTTTTAATGACATCGGTTAGAGCAAGAAAAAGGATCCCAACGGGGTACTTATCTTTTTTGAAGACGTTGGGTCTGAAACTTGAAAACGGAAATTTCAGGAGACGGCCGACCTGCACTTGCGAACTGCTTCTGCTTTGGGCACCGCACGGCAAGAAAGACTGATGTAATGGCGTCGGCTGCATGTTTTATACCCATGACGACCTGACGTCATGGAAGAAGTGACAGCATCCAATGTAGAAATCCGAAGACTCTGGTATTCAGGCCGGCTGAGGGCTACCTGCAGGCAGATAACCCAAATGTGATGACTGCAACAGTGAAACACAAAGATCATCAAGGAGAGACTGGCATTTTGGATGCAGATTTTTAAGGAGAATAATAAAAATCATACAGAATTTTATATTCAAAAAGTATCAGAAAGTATTCCAAGAACTACGCCAACATGGGAATGGAGAAAGGAGATTCTACCGATAGGGATGACTGCAATTAGGGATACAGACAATAGACAAGAGGGTCTGGAATTTATTGGAGCAAACTGGCAAGGGAATCAAGATATTGTGAGCAAATAACTAGAGAGAGAAAGGTAACAGAATGGGAAGATGCAAAGAATTTATCTGGACTGCAGGTTAGAGATTGCTTTCCCTAACAAGGATTGATATCAGAGTATAGGCAAAGAGAAAGAAATAGGTGCTCCTAAACATAAGATCATCACTGGTTCAGTTTTTAGTAGAATCTAGAAAAGAAGCTGCCGTTAAAAAAAGGAATAATCAGTACAGCATATAAAATATTGCATGACAACTATGCAAATCAATCAGAGGAGGTCAGAAAGGATTGGGAAGAGAGACTGGATAAGCAATTCACAAAGAAGCAATGGAAGGATATATGTATGTCTCCCAAATATGTAACAAAATCTAGAAGACTTGGGATTTTTGCTTGGAAATGTTCATATAGGTATTTTTATACCCCAAGTAGCCTCCAGAGAATTTTTCCTCAGGAAGACAGCAAATGATGGAGGTGTGATGGGGAGGAAAGAGATAACTGGGAACGTATTTTCTGGGAGTATAATGAGCTGGCAGACTTTAAAGAATTCCTGCATCACTCTAGAGATACTGGATGAGCAAATCGGTGTACCTAGGGAAATGATTTTTCTGAGCTATGAAACAGAATCAGAATTGCTAGACATAGTAAGGCCTTGCTGAGTCCAATTATGGTGGTTGTCAAAAAAGCAATTACTAGAAAATGGAAATCAAAGTCTAAACCAACTGTACTAGAAGTAGTGAATATAACAACAGAGATAAAACAACTGGAATTGGGATCTTTAGAAAAGTGCAGGAGCAAATTACATAGGAAAATAGGAACTGTTGGAACAATACATACAGGGGAGGAATGAAGTTTGAAAGAAGGCAGGATTTAAATGAGCTATGTAATGTTTGACAATGATTGGGAAGAAATGTGATGTATAAATAACATTTGCAATGAAAACTATGTCAGTATGGTTTGTGATGTATAGTGCTTGCAACCAAGATTATGTCAAGATTGTTTTCTTTTATTTTTCTTTATATAACTGTATGATTGCCTGCATCATAAATGATAGTTTAATAAAGATATTTTTTGTTTAAAAAAAAAAAAAGAATCCCAAGGAGGCGGCACCAGTTTTGTAAGTGGACAGGTTTGCAAAACCCCTTTAAAAAGCATCTTGACATGGGAATACATTGAAAGAAAGGGATCATTGGGCAGACATACTGAAATGACTGATAAAAGAACCTTGGCAGAATAAAAAGGCCAGAGTATAACTAATCACAATACTACTGTAGAACTAGAGAAATACTAGCCTTAAAAAGGGTCTTGGTTCTTAGTATGGCACTAACTAGAGTTTTCTTTTTCCATTTGCTAATATATGATTTCCTAGTAGTAGGTCTCTTTGCCTCCTTTAAAATCTGCTGCACATACTCAGAAAATAAGTGCCTAAAAGGTATTTGCTCTCTATCATCCAGGCAGTTAGGTGAACTTGTTTCAAGCTGGGATGCAGCATACAACCCCAGTTTTGTGTGGTGTGTAGGTCCAGTATCTGAAAAAGTTCAATGCAACTGCCTTGGCTATTTCCAAAAGAAGGAACTATTGTTGCCTGGGCTAGAAGGAAGTCACCGCAACGATCTTTGGAGAATCCTTCTAAATCTTTACCATGACCTTGGATAAAAGTGGAAAGGCCTACAGAAACATGCCTGTCCAAGGAAATGAGAATGCATCCGTTTTCTGAGCCTGCTTCCAAGAAGTCCTGGAGCAGAAATGTGGAAGTTTTCTGTGAATGAATACAAATATACATACCTGAAGGGCTTCCCACAGCTGGATCAAATTCTGGAAGATCCCCCACCCAGACTCAAGTTCCATGCATGAGTCTGTCCTAATCCTGTTAAGCTCGTCTGCCAATAAGTTTTGCTCTGACTGAATGTGAGATGGCTGTTGAGTGAGATTGGGCTGAGCTGATATACCCCAGGCTACCATGGTTAATCTACACAGAGGGTAAGATCTAACCCCCCCCCCCACCCACCCATCACTGTGGTATTGTCTGCAAGTACTTGTAAAATCCTGGGGACCACAGATGACTGAAATAAGAGAGAGATGTTGGCAGATGTATGTTTTGGTCTGCCCTTTTTGTTCTAAAGGCCCTGCACTTTTACCACAAAAGAGACATCTCCACAAGAAAACTCTGGGGCATCTGTTGTTACTGATTTTATTGGAACTTGAAGGGAAAAATGGGAGCCTGGATTCAGACAAAACTGGTCTCTCCACCAAAGCTGTTCCCTTTTTACAAATCCTAAAACCAACATTTTAAATGTCAGGGCGGATGTTAATGTTAGGGCCATACAGATTTCAGGTACCATGGAATCTTTTCCCAAGTGGAGTCTGGGTAGAGAAGTCATGAAAATCATAGATGTGATGAAACCTAGGATAGTGAGAAATCCCTTTGCTTATGTTCTAGAATAAGTGGAAAAAAATCAGGAATCAATCTAGATGTAGTTCTACTTTTTCATGTGGAAGAAAATATATTTGAACTAAAACATCTAGTAGACACCACAGGAATATAATCCTGTGGGAAAGAGACAAGACTTTAGATGGTTCTCATGGGAGCCCCACCTGCAAAGAAGATTTCTTACCTAATTGAGAGATTCCTGACACTTTGAAAAAGACTCTGCAAAGATGCTCCTTACAGAATACTAGTACTCCTACAGAAATGTGGCTCAAGCCACACGACGATGATAATTAAATACTTCCACCTGGGTACAATATAATTAAGACAGATAGAATATCTAGGAGAGGAAGCAGTGTTGCCCTTCTTTTCGAAAACCTCACCGTTGACCTTATTAATATGGACATCCCTAAATTTAACAATGCCAACTGTTTTTACCAAGGTAAAAATTAACCGACAAACATCTGAACCTACTCTGTATGTATGTGTGTATATATATATATATATATATATATATATATATATATATGTGTGTGTGTATATATATATATATATATATATATATATATATATATATATATATATATATATACATACACACACACAGACACACACACACATATATACACCTCCTGGGGACAATACTAACACATTGGAAGCCATAATCCACTGGACATCCCTATCCCTCCCTCAGGAAACACTCATCCTAGGAGACTTTAATTTAGACTGGCCTTCCCCCAACTCAACCCTTCCCTCCAAGCATATTAATCTCTATGGTTTCAGGCAGATAATAAAAACTCTAACCTGGATAGAAAAATCTACAAAAAAAGTCCATACTTGACTGGATCCCTACTAACCATCCTTCCTCAGCACACTACCCAACACTCTAAGTGATCACCTCCCCCCACCTTTCTACTAAGACAACACATTAAACCCACCAAAAAAAAAACTTCCCTCCAACAAATACGCTACACAAAAATCTTCAAATCAGAAGACTTCATAAAACCCTTAAACTACTGCAACTGGTCTCCACTTACCTGCCTTCCACTGGACATGGCAGATGACCATCTTAACTCCAGTTTTCTAGACATTAATCAGCTAGCACCTCCTAAAACTATGAGAACCAAATCCAACTATGCCCCCCTGGCTCACCAAAACCACTCAGCTGCTTCTAAAAGAAAGAGACAAGGCCTGGGACACCTGGCATAATAATAAAACTAACTCAAATAGACAATTATTTATTGAAGTAAGAAATAAAGCAAAAAGGCAAATAAGGAATGATTAAAAAATAAATAAATAAATACTCGCATCCAAACTAAACGCAACTCAAACCACAAAAATTCTGGAAAGCTATTAATAAAATTCTGCAACCAGGTAAAGCTAGCATGGCACCCCCAAATACAAATGATACTGCCATCAACATAGCAACTCAATTCAACGACTACTTCTCCAACTAGATTCTTAAACTGATAACTCCTTCTTCTCCCACTAGTCTCCCAGATCTACATAATCCCCCAAACAACCAAATCCTCTTTTCACTCAGCCCAGTCCCAACCAGTCTCATCTATAACCACCTGCCCAAACTAACACCTACTACTCTCACAGCAGACTAACTCCCAGCTGAATACCTCTGGATCGCAGCCAAAGTCATTGCATACACTGTCTACATTTTACTTAACAAATCCATAGCTGAGCAATCAGAACCTTCCCTCTGGAAAATCTCTCACATAATTCAGTTACATAAAGGTGGCCCCACAACTGAATTATCCGACTAATGACCAACAGCCATACTCTCCCCATTGTCAAAAACATTGGAAAAATGTATTCACCCCCAGACACTAAGCTATCTCTTATCCAACAATCTCCTTGCCAAAACACAACACGAGTTCCACCCATCCATAGCATTACCACTGCCCTCATCAGTTTTACCAATATTGTCAATCAGCAACAGAACCTAGGTAATCCAGTCTCAACTGTCTTTCTAGACCTGTCTAAAGCATTTAATACGGCCTCTCACAACAAACTTCTAACTGTTCTTTCTGAACGGAACCTCGATAAATCCACCCTGCTCTGGTTTAAAGACTCTCTTTCCAACCGCAAGCACGCCATTAAATGAATGGACTGCCTATCTCCCCTCCTCCCAGTTACCCTAGGAGTACCACAAGGATCTATAATTGGACCCCTGCTTTTCACCATTTTTACAAACAACCTACACACAGCCACCCATCAAGCAAACTTGGTACAATATGCCAATGATGCCACACTAATCTGTTCAGCACCCTCTCTACAAATTCTTTAAGAAAAAAAAAGCAGGAATCCTTCACCACCATAGAAACCTGGCTGTTAAACCCCCAGCTTATTCTAAATCTTAAAAAACCCAACTCCTGATATTCTATCCCTCCAAGGCTACTGACTCCACTCCCCCCTTTTTAAAATATCCTGAAAGGACAACACCCTCATCAAACCAACCTAAACAAAAATGACAAATTAACCACTTGCTATAACAAAACAGCAAAATTCACTACTAACTCCTCCTGCCAATCCCATCATTGTCAAGCCCTTAAACAACTAGGCTGGCTAGAATTACCTAACTTATTAAACGTTAACCAACTTACCATGGCACACCAAACACTCTACCACCCCAATAAAGTACCAGCTCTAACAGGCCTACTCAGTCTTTACAACCACCACCACCAAGATCCACAAACAAAATGCTACTAGAAATATCTAAAAGCAAATATATGTCAGGTGACTCCTTTACTCATGAGCAGTTGCCAAAATCTGGAACTCCCTCCCCAACAAAATCAGAATGCAAAATAACAAATTTAACTTCAAAAATCAGCTGAAGTCCTATCTATCCAATTTCTGGATATATAACTGCCAAGACCCAGACTAACCTAATACTTAGTCTTTTTTTCTCATTATTAACTGCAAATGGTGCATTTAATGATAAAAGTTCTACTGTAGCTACACGCATGATCAAAGTGCATCACTTTCTCACGATAATCACCAGTACATTACTTCCTATGTACTGTTTAAAGGTTTTTCAAAAGAACTATGTTGTATATTTTTTGTACAGAATTTTTGAGAATTGCTTGTGCTACGATTATGTTGCATGCTTTCTGTACTGAATATACATGCAAATTATTGCAACATGATGTACTATGTGGAGCTTTTCTCCCCATGCCTCCACTAAAAACAGGCAATTTCTAACCAGTCGGACTTTCACGGTGAACAAATGTAAAATAAAAATAATAAATAAGCAAGCAAGGAAACAAGCTGTCTAAACAGGAAAATGTAAATACCTTGCAGCAGGCTATTACTGCTGTTAGACACTTTGCGACCATCCTTGTAGCGGTGAATAGCCCAAAGGGTAACGCAGAGAACTAAAAAAAGTGAAATCCAGACACAGCAAACATTTAAAAAGTTTGAAATCTGAGGCAACAGAAATATGATAAGTATCCTTTACATCTAAAGTTACCAAAAAACAAAGGGGAAAGTACAGTTTTGTACCTACCATAAATGTAGATGTCCGAACTGGATAGCATCTGCAGTCATAACAAATGGGTTGTCCTGTCGTCAGGCAGCCCTTTGGTCGGCCGGATTCCAAAGTCTGGGTCCGGCTTCGGCTGATGTCGCACTTCACCCGACGTCATCTCTGCTGGTCTTCGGGTATAAAGGCATCAGCCGACGCCATTTTCCTCAGTGTTTCTTGCCCCAGATGCCAGTTGCCCTCTTGGAAGGTTAAATTTTGGATAAATGCCAATGTTTCCAAAAAAGTAGAAGGCAAACACAAAAAATAAGCATGTATGTACATATATACAAACAAATACACCATAAGAGACTCCCCCCCAGCTAGCTATTAGGAGGGTAAATACCCTAGGAGTACCACAGAGGGAAGGAGGGTGGGTAATCCTGACTGCAGATGCTATCCAGTTCGGACATCTACATTTATGGTAGGTACAAAACTGTACTATGTCCTTCATGGATGCATCTGCAGTCATAACAAATGGGTAGAATACCATAGCCAAACTAGGGGTGGAGGAAGAAAAATTATGGTGTAGTTAGGATCCCTTGCAGTACATCAGTGGCAAACCCTGCTCGGGATCTAGAGTATAGAGGTAAATTATAATGCTTGGCAAATGTATGCACGGAGGTCCAAGTAGCCGCCTCAATAATGTCCTTGGTTGCCACTCCTCGTAAGAAAGCTGTGGTAGTGGCTGTAGCCCTTGTAGAATGAGGTCTTATGTTCTGTGGAATTGGTTTTCCATGGTAGGAGTAACAGAATCTTATGCAATTTCCTATCCATTTGGAGATTGTCTGTTTGGAAATTGCTTTTCCTTCCCTTCCTGTTGCATAGGCTACTAAAAGCTGGTCAGTTTTCTGTTACTTTTGGTTCTGTCCAGGTAGTAGCGTAACTGCCTATGTACATCCAAGGTATGTAGCAGTCTTTCCCCCCTGTTCTGTGGATTGGGAAAGAAGGTAGGTAGGTGAATTGCCTGGTTTAAAGACACTCTGGATACCACCTTAGGCATAAATGTAGGATTAGTTCTCATGGACACCCTATCTTGACGGAAGATTAGGAAGGGTTGCACTGCCATTAAGGCCTGTAGTTCCGAAACCCTCCTTGCTGAGGTAATTGCCAGTAGGAAAGCAGTTTTCCATGACAGGTGTTGCAGATCTGCTGTTGCTGCTGGTTCAAACGGAGGGAGTGTCAACTTTTCTAGCACAAAGTTCAAGTCCCATGCTGGTAATGGTGGTTTCCTAGGAGGTTTTACATTCTTGATCCCTCTGAGGAACTGCCTGAGTAGAGGATGCGAAAAGACAGGTGGATCAAAGCTGTATTCTGCTGAAATAGCTGATGCATGTATCTTGATGGAGGAATAGGACAGGCCTGTATGTAGAAGCTCTGCCAAGTACTCCAGAATGTTAGCAATATCTATGTTTGACACATCTTTTCCTCTTTCAGTACTCCAAATGACAAACCTTTTCCATTTTCCTGCATAGTTCCTTCTTGTTGTAGGTCTGCGGGCTTCAAGGATAAAGTCTTTAACCCTTTGGGAAAGATCTGGGTTAGTTGCTGCTATGTGATGTTCCAGGCAGTCAGTTGCAAGGTTTTTAGGTTTGGATGCATGATGTTGTAGTTGTTCTGAGTTAACATCAAAGGCATCAGGGGTATTGACCACATTCTCTCCCGAGACATGCTCCTCAGCAATGGGTACCAGTGTTGTCTTGGCCAATTCGGAGCTATCAGGATTATCCTTGGACGTTCCTCTTTGATTTTCAGTAGTACCATGTGCATCAAGGGAAGAGGTGGAAATGCATATGCTGTCAGGCCTTTCCAGCTGAAGGATAGAGAGTCCACCTTCCATGCAAGTGGGTGGTATGTCCTTGTGCAGAATTTTTTGAGCTGGTGATTGAGTGGGGATGCGAATAGATCTATTTGTGGCATTCCCCATTTCTTTGTGATGGCCTTGAAGATGTCCGGGTGTAGCATCCATTCGTGAGCATCCGAGGTGGTTCTGCTTAACATGTCTGCTAGGGTGTTCTCTTTTCCGCACAAATATTGCCTGTAACTGGATGTTGTAGAAGAAAGCCAGATGTCAAAGTTCCAAAGTCATTCTGCATAGGGGGGTATGAATGAGTGCCTCCCTGTTTGTTGATGTACCACATGACTGTGGTGTTGTCTGTCCTTATCATCAAATGGCCTTCTTTGAGGAATGGTCTGAATTTTTGGATTGCCAGTTTTACTGCCAGCATTTCTTTTTGGTTTATGTGCAGGTGCAGCTGGTCTTGAGTCCACAATCCTTGTATGCATTTGTCCAGCATGTGCGCCCATCCTAGGTCTGAGGCATCCGTTGTGATGGTTTGGCTTGCTCGAAAGTTGTGGAAGGGTAAGCCTGGGTTTGACTGGCATGCTTGAGCCCACCATAGGAACTCCTGTTTTAGGCATGGGATTAGTGGGATTTCTGTTTCTAAGCTGTGCCTGTGCTGAGACCATAAATTCTTTAGGTACCACTGTAGCTTTTTCATATGCAGTCTGGCATGTGGGACCAAGATTATGCATGATGCCATGAAGCCCAAGGCCTGCAGAACTTTTCTTGCTGTTAGTTTGTTCTGCTTTGTTAATGCCAAGAAGTAAAGAGGAAGTTCTTTTGTTTTTCTGCAGTTAGGAATGCCATCTGTTTTACTGTGTCCAATTCCGCGCCCAAGAATGTTCTTGTTTGGGATGGTATCAGCCTTGACTTTTGTAAATTGACTGTGTATCCCAGGGCTTGTAGCAAGTAAATGACCCTTTGTAAATCTGTTGTCAGCTTGCTTTTGTTGTCCGCTTGTAACAGGCAGTCATCCAGGTATGGATAAATTTGGATTCCTGTAGTCTGCAGTGAGCGATTACTGATGCCAGGCATTTTGTGAATACTCTGGGCAGTAGATAAGCCAAAGGGCAATGCTGAGAATTGGTAATGCTCTGATCCTGCAAGAAATCTGAGGTATCTTCTGCAATTTGGTCGAATGGGGACGTGCAGGTATGCCTCCTTGAGATCTAGAGTTACCAGCCAACACTCCTTGCCCAGCATGGGAAGAAGTTGCTGTAGGGTCAGCATTTTGAATTTTGGGACAATGATGTATGTGTTTAAGATGGACAGGTCGAGAATAGGTCTCCAACTTTTCTCTTTTCTTGGTACTAGGAAGAGTCTGGAGTAGAATCCTTTGCCCTGTTCTGTTATTGGTACTCTTTCCACAGCTCTCATCTTTGTTAATTTCGCTATCTGCTGTAGAGCTTCTGATAATTGATTTGGAGGTAGGTTTGGCATTCCTCTTTTTACTGGTAAGGTGTGGAAGTGGAACCGGTAGCCTTGGTCTATGGTTTGCAAAATCCACTTGTCTTTTGTGATATAGTGCCAATTGTTGAAAATAAGGCTAACTTTCCGCCTAAAGGTGCTGCTATTTGCTCCCTGGTAGGCGGTGTCAGAGCCAAGTCACTGTGATTGTCCTGTTGCAGTGGCAGTGGTTGTGTCTGTGCCTCGGTTATTGCCTTGCCACTGTCGTCCTCTGTAGGCACCTCCTCTGGATTGATTTCTGCCTCTAGAGCGTCTATTCCTGCCCCTATGGGATTTTGTGGAGTCTGGAAAGGACCAATTTTTGGCAGGCCAGTTCCTGCTAAACCTTGGGGGCTGAACCTGTAAGAAATCTTTAACTGTTTGTACAGATTTTGCCTTTTCTTCCATTTTCTTCATTACTTGCTGGGCAGGTGTACCAAATAGACTGGCCTTATCCATAGGAGCATCTAACAGCTTTGCTTTAACACCTGACCTGACCTTTAAGACCTGTTCTTTCAACCATGCATGCCTTCTTATCACTGTGCCAGTCATGGCTGATCTAAATGAAGCCTCCAGTGCATCATAGCCACATTTTAAGGAATGGTTACTAACCTGTTGGATGTTATTCACCATTTCTAATACATATTTCTTATCTAAGGATTCATCAGAGGACAGTTTTTTAGTTAACTGATCAAGCATAAACTCTTGGTATTGGATCATATGAAACTGACAGTTTAAAGCTCTAGCTGAGAGAGTAGCAGAGGTGTAAACTTTTTCCCCATCTCTAAGGACCTGGATTCCCTTTCAGAAGGAATAGGGTTTTTTGCTGTGGTCGAGGCTACTTCCTTAGGCCCCTGGGATATAGTTTTGGGATCTGCAAGTGGGGCCTTGTATAGGTGGTGATGAGTGTCTGGCACCCTGTAAAATCTATCTGGTTTAGCAGGGGCTGGAGGTAAAGAATCAGGAGCAGTGCAAACATCATTAAATGCATCATCCACAACAGGCAGTACAGGAGGTATAGCTAAGGGCCTATGTTGTGGTAAGTGCAGAAAAGTCCTAAGCCTTTTTCTTGAATCTGAGAAATCTTGTCCCTGCCATTGGAATTGTTCTCTCATGGCATGTAAGGTTTCCCCAAAGGAAAATTCCTCTGGTGGAGAGGCAGCTGGAATGGATTCTTCAGCATCGGAATCTTCATAAGTAGAAAAATGGGCCTCTGGCTGGTCTGTAATGTCTGAGTCATCCGCAGAATCATCAGAGGACACTGGCTCGGGGGGCTCTGCTCTAGGTCTCTTTTCTGGGGCTGAGAGGCCCTGTCTGGGTGAGATTGGGATCCCCTAATTAAGGATATTAAATCTTCTGCCAGAGTAAGCATTTGTGAACTTGAAGTGGGCCTGTGTGAAGGGGGCTTAACAGGCACTGATTTAGCAGATTTGGCTGCTTTAGCCCTGGCAAAGGCCTTAATAGACATGGCTGCAGGAGGCCTAGCAGCACCACGTGCTGGGGTAGAGACATCCAAAGGGATGGTGTCTGACAAATCACTAGGAACCACAGTTGTAGGCAAAATTTCTGAGGCCGATTCAACTAAGGTAGCAGGAGCCTCAGTAGTAGTCATGGATTCGGCTGAAGATTGCCCGGTTTTCTCGGTTTCGGCCGAAACCGAGACACTCGCGGCTTGCTTAACCGTGGTTTCGGCCGAAACCGCGGACCGCGAGTGTCGGTCTTTTTCTTTGCGTTTTTTAACAATTTGGGTAGTCGGAGTATCCGACGACATAATGTACGCAAAATCTGAGCCGAAAAACTGTTCAGCAAACTCCGACCGACGCCTAAGCGTTCATCGGTTGAAGGAAGCACAGGCCGAACAGGCTGCTACGTCGTGGTCTGGGCCTAAGCAAGGCAGACAGTAAGAGTGGAAATCTTTATGAGGTATTTGTTTCCCACAAGTTAGACAGTTATTGACTTTTTCTGACATCGGCTGAGGCAAGAAAGAGTCCCCAACGGGTACTTAGCTTTTAGAAGTCTTGAAGTAGTATTCGGTAGTAGTAATCTCTGGATCTGACCGACCGGCACTTGCGAACAGCTTCTGCTTCGGGCGCCACGCGGCAAGAAAGACTAGGGAAAATGGCGTCGGCTGATGCCTTTATACCCGAAGACCAGCAGAGATGACGTCGGGTGAAGTGCGACATCAGCCGAAGCCGGACCCAGACTTTGGAATCCGGCCGACCGAAGGGCTGCCTGACGACAGGACAACCCATTTGTTATGACTGCAGATGCATCCATGAAGGACATATAAGAAGAGGTAACAGATTGTGAATGAATGGCATTTTGAACTCTGGGTCTTCCACAAACTGGTTGAGAAAGGAAATACCTAGTACTGGTCTCCATGAGGTTTCTTTCTTTGGTACCAAAAATATTGCTGGAAAAAAAGCTTTCCCTGTCAAAGAAAGAGTAACAAGCTCTATTACCCCCGAAAGTCAGCAAATGCTGAATGATAGGAGGGAAAAAGTTTGACTGGAATCTCCAAAAAAGGAAGTGACTCCCACTGCCACCTGAACCCCTGCTGGATCACTCTGTCTGAAATTATTCATTTCAAAAGACAGAGAGAGAGAGAGAAATGGAGATCCAGACTTTGAAGACAGAGAACTGACAGGGTGGGAGTGGCAGAGGCGAGGTTTACGATTTGTAGATGGTCATTCAGACTATTTGGATTGTTAATTGTGTCTGGGAGGCTCCCCCCTCTTCTTGGAGGCTCCTTGCCATTTTTTTTGAACATATACTTGCCAGATGTCAGTGGAGTCTGCTTGTTTTGCTTTTTATAAAAGGATCTGGAGTTACAGATGAAACCTTTAGCAAACTTGTAGAAACAAGGCTGAAGACTCTGAGTCACTGCATTGAATTTTCTTCCCCATCACATCACACCACAGCAGCAGATGATCCACATGCAACCATCATAACAAGGGAAGAAATCAAAATTTCAGTTTTAACTTCCTCAGGCAAATTGTAGTGCCTCAGGAGAACCTGGCAACAGCATGTACATCCAGAAAAAGGAAGTAAGGAAGAGAAGAACCACCTCTCAGATAGAAAGAAAATACCACCCATGGAAAAGGAAAAGAAAGAACAGGTGGTAGGAGGGAGGAAGCGAATAATGCAACAGTGAAAAGGATTTTACTGTTATGCGAAGATTTTACACAACTGTACTATCTCTTTCCACATCACTGTTGCAGTAGTCATCACCTGTGGGACAGGGCAAAAGCTACTGAGAAGGTAGGGAGGAAAGCAAGGAGAAGCCGTCTACAAACCCATGAAGGATAGCCTTGCCAAATCCTGCCTGGGCTCTGGAAATGTCATCCAATTTGTAATGTTTAGTGAATGTCTGTGAACCAAAGACCAAGTAACAGCTTCAAGAATGGAGTTTGTGTCCAAACCCTTAAAGAAAGCTCCCGTGAAAGCCACACTGCCCTAGTAGAATGATCCCTAATAGAAGCAGACAACTGTTTGCAAAACCCAATGTCCTGATATGAAAAGAAACAAAAAGTTGATCAGATTTACGAAAGGCATTTGTTTCATCTAAACAATATCCGAGCTGTCTATGCAAGTCCAATGTATGAAGAACCTTCTCACTAGCAGGGAGAAGGGGAAAAAGGAAGGCAGCTGGATAGACTGACTAAGGGATAGCTCTTTAACCACCTTGAGCATAAAAGGATTCATATGGAGAGACAACCTGTCTCTATGAAAATCCAAAAAAGGAACCGCTATCAAGGCCTGTAGTTCAGACACCCTTCTGGCAGAGATTAAAGCAACCAATAAAACAGTCTTTCAGGTGCAGTGTTGCAAAGCAGCAGCATCATGCTCTAAAGGAGGCTGAGTCAGCTTTTCAAGGAGAAAATTAAGATCTCAGGGAGTAGGAATGGGCTTTCTTGGGGGTCTGATATGAAGGATGCCTTTTAGAAATTGCTTGACCTCAAATCTAGAGGTCAGAAGAGGATTTAGTGATAGACAGGCAGAGATTGCTGACAAGTGAGGTTTCACTAAAGCACATGCCAAGCCAGCATGTAGCAAGTCACACGGATAGGAAAGAACCAAGGGGACCCCCTCTGAAAAGGGATCCTTTTAATGTTTAAAATACCAGGCAGAAAATCTGTTCCACTTGGACATTTTGATGATATTCCAGTACTCAGTTTCCTGGCCTCCTGCAGGACTCTAAGCATGTCCTCAGAAAACTGGTGCCACAAAGGAATCAAAACCCTATCACCCAAAGTGTAAGTTGAAGGGTGGACAGGTGAGGGTAAGGAGAGAGCCTTTGTCCTTTCTGATAAGGTCCATGCAGTGAGGTAACTTGTGATGACTGCCCTGACCAGTCTAGGCCTAAAGGGAGGTGAGAACAAGATTTTTGGAGAGTCTTTGTCGATCAAGTGAAGGACCCTGGAAAGAAGAGGAATGTGAGGAAAGGAATAAAGGAACATTCCCTTCCAAGAGGAATACTGTGTCCAGTTTCCAAGCCAAAGGACTTGGGACTCTGAAACAGACTTGAGGGAGTTGCCTGTTCAGAGGGGAAGCAAAGAGATCCACTTAAGGAATATCCCTCTAATGAACTACGTCCAGAAACACATCTTTGTGAAGGATCCATTTATGAGACTGTATCCTGGACCTGCTGACAGAATCTGCCACAACGCTGCACTATGAAGGTATACAGACAGCCATCAATCTTCAGGTGACTCTACAAGCAATTTCTCATTCTTGAAAGGCTAGTCTGCAAGAATGGTACAACCTTGTGCCTCATTGTTTATTGATGTACCACATGACAATGGTGGTGTTACCTGTATAAACCTTTAAGGGACCTGGCACACAGAGTGAGTGGAAAGCTTAAAGAGCCAAAATGAGAACCCTCATTTTCTTGATGTTGATGTGATCTGCTCTTGGCTGAGGGGACCGAAGGCCCTGAAGCTTCAGCGTGCCTAAAGCGGCTTCCCAACCCCAGCTCTGAGGCATCGGTGAAGAGTTCCTGGGATGGCCACGGAAATTGGAAAGGAACACCTGGATTGAGCTATATCTGTTGAATCCACCAGTGAAATTCCAGTTTGAGGCAAGAGCAGAGGAACTAAATACTCTAGCAAGTGGCAGTGTTGAAGCCACACTGATTTTAGATATCACTGAAACTTCCTCATATGAAGCCTGGCCCATGGAAGCATAGGGATGGTACAGGCCATGAACCCCAGAGCCCTGAGAAACTCCCTGGCTGGTAGATAGGATGGGGGAAGCAGGGAAAAAATAATTTATAACGGACAAAACCTTGGAGCCAAGAAAAGAGGGTAGCAGTGGAACAGTTTGGATCCTGCAGCCTAGAAAAATGTGATCCTATTATGCAGTCAACACTAACTTCTGATGGTTGACAGTGAACCCCAGGCTGTGCAACAGAAGCTGAGTAAAGCAAAGATTCCTCAATAGACTGGCTTGGGATGGGGTCTGAAGCAAGAAGTCATCCAGACAGAGGAAATATGTGAATGCCCCGCAGCATACAAAAAGTGACTACTGTAGCTCAGCAGTTTGTGAACAAACTTCAGGCTGTTAAAAGCCCAAAGAGCAAAACTTATAACTAAAAACAATAGGAAAAAAAGAGAAACACAAAAATTTCCTGAATAGAGGGAGGATAGGAATATGAAGGTAGATGTCCTTTAGATCCAGGGAAACTAGAAAAGCCTGGGGGACCAACAGAAGAAAGAGTCTGAAGAGAAAGCATTTAGAAGGATGGTACTTTGAGAATAGCGTTCAGAAACAAAAGATCCAGGGCAGGTCTCCAACAGCCCTCTTTCCCGGGAACCAGAAACAATTTGGAATAGAACAGTGAACCCCTTTTCATTCCTTGGAACCAGCTGAATGGTAACCTGGTCCAACAGACCCTACAACACCCCTGGAAAAACAGGAAGCTGTTCTATATGAGGTTGAGGGATAATGAAGAAGGAAGAAAGGGTTTTCCAGGTCATAAAGTAATCATGCCTAATAATGGACAGAACCTGAGAGCCTTTGGTGATTTTTTTTGCCAATCTGGGACAGACAGAGAAAGCCTGAGGGACAAGGGAACCTGGACAAGAGCATGAGGGGGACAGAAGGTCAGATGGCTGCAGACCTATTAGGAAAGCACGGCTTTTGGGGCCTAGGCGTTTGAGTAGGTTTATAAGAAAAAATGCGCCTAGCAGACTTGTTACCTTGGAAGGCTGTCTAGGCAGTCTGTGCAAAAATGCAGTTTTAGTAGGACAGCGTCTCTGAAACATGGGAATTGGACAGACAAAGATGTGCTTCAAATCTTTCATGACCTTACCCTGATCTTGTAAACCTTAAAGAGCTCTGCCACAGCAGTGCCAAACAAATTCTGGTTATCGCCAAACAAATTCTGGTTATCCAGAGGAGCATCCAGAAGTTTCACCTTAATATCATCAAGTAAAGATTAAAAGCAAAGCCAGGAATAGTGTCTCATCACAGAGGCAGCTGCCATAGAAGAGGCATCAGTAGCATCATTGCTGCATTTTATAGTGTGACGGGCAACTTCAGAAGTGGTATCCAACAAAGAGAGAGTTTAGGACTTGCTCTCTAAGTTGGGCATTTCAGATTCAATTTACCTAATCTGTGAAAGAAGAGATGAAATGTATATTGTCATGAGTGTCTGGTAAATTACAGTCCTAAAGGCTAAAGCAGCAGAAGTGTATACTTTCTTCCCAGTCTTCTCCATAGCTCTTCTGTACTTATAAGTGGGAAGGAGCTTAGAATAGGGCAACAGTCTAGAGGGCTTATTTGTAGATAAGAAATTGCAGCTGTATCAGAAGAGCATTCATATAAGAATGTGCAGGCATCTGGCACCTTATACAATCTGCCAAGCTTCCTAGGTGATAGAGGTTGGGGGTCTTTTTAAATAGTGGCTGTTCCTCAGGGTGAGTGGATTCAACCATGGTACCTTGAGCCAGCAACTTGAGACATTGGTTATCAAGATAAATGTTAAGGGAAGAAAGATGAATACACAAAGTCTTCGGTACAAAAGCCTTACAGATGGAACAGAGTGTGGTTGAGACACTATTGTGCCAGTCCTCATGGGGAATCTGCCTCCCACATTAATATTTCTCTTTCTTGGATGACATGTAATCTACTTTAAAATAGAATAAAAAGTAAAAGGAACCCCACAAAGGGGTACTTACCTGAAAGCGTAGGCACAGTGTGAAGGGCGTTCAGATAGATGTTTGAAAATGGTGTTCGGATTGGCGGCAATGAAGCTCTGGGTTGGCAGCATTTATATGTCACCTTTATGCCCTACACTTGAGCAGAGAGCATACATATGATGTACCGCACTCCTAGGCAATAAAGGCTTTGGTATACTGTTTGGTCATTGGGCTACCCTTGGCAGGAGATCCCAGAGAGAATGAATACCTGAACAGTAACATGGAAGAACTTCACTCAGTTCCTCCTCCTCCTCCTTTAGTGGCCTGTTTCCTGAACCCTTAGAGAATCATACAGAGATATCTGGTGTACCCCTTCACAGATCCCACGCAATACACTCCTTGCTTCATTAATGGGTTATAAAATGCACACTCCCTGTATCTTTTCTGGATCACACACAGGACACACTAGCTACATCTTATTCGGATCACAAAATGCAAATACCTGTATCATATACAGATCTCTTGCAGCTTGTTAGCTTTACTCAGTTCTATTCTGGTTGCATCCCACAATTCTATGCAGCACAATCCCTGCATACTTTATTAATCTCATACATGGAACTCAAAAACAGACCTACCCACAGCACTCCCTGCAATGTTTATACATCATGTACAAAGTATTTCCTGTGTTTTATATATATTATTCAAAGTATACCCCTTAAATTCTTTCTGAATCCCACGTCACACATTCTGTGCTTTTCATAGATTGTGCATGCTGCACAGACTGTATGCATCCTTTAAAGATCCAACACAAGATAACCTTTCCATCCTCTATAGAAAAAGCACACTACTTCCTGTATGAGCTATGGATTCCGTAATACTGGACCTCCTGTAGCCTTCACAGATCCCACATACTAAACCCAGAGCACTTTATGGATCTGTCACACGTGTGCACCTTCAACTATCCACACATTACACACACTAACTTTTACATCTCGCACATACTACAAGTTTTCTTTTACACATCTTGGATATTATAGTCTAACATTTAGAGTTCTGAATCTTTTATGAGTCTCACACACTGGACTTCCTGCATCCTTTATGATTCCCATGAATGCTGCAATCCATGATGCATCCTACAAAATACACTCTTTGCATCACTAATGGGATTCCATACAACCTGTATCCTTAACAGACTACGTTGGGAATACACTTCTGTCTCCAGCTCTTAACAACTGCTGCCTGTCCACTATTATATGACAACCATGATGCAAAGTTCTCCTCAAATACCAGCAGAGATGCTTTCTGCTGGGCTAATGGTAGAAAGCAAGTCAAGTGTATATAAACATCCCAGGGGATATTCAATACCTTTGATTAGAAAAGTATATGTCTGGTAAAACTCTAGTGAACACAGGTCAGATAAGTGTTGCACAATGCATTTTTGTATAAAGGGCTTGCAACAGAGACAAACGGTGAACACATTACAAATGAGCTAATTGCCTAAGGTTGGGAATTTCCTCTAAAGAAGCCCAAGCCCTGCATTACAACAATGCAATACAATCTTGAGACAGACTTGGTTATTTTTCGTGGAGCAAAAACTGCTACATACTTGGTATACCAAGAGCTTCTACTATGCAAGAGTTTATTATATAAGCTCTGTAAGCAGTCAATCCTTGTTCACACTAAGACAACATACCTTTTAAATGTAAGATTGAATAACACAGCAGCAAAGTCACAAGTGTGGGCCAGCATTTCAGATTCACCACCGCATAATTAGCAATTTGTCAGTGAAAGCAGTGTCAGGCCTACAAACCACTCAGTCACTGCTGACAGTGTCTTTCTACAAAGGGGTAATTTTAAGCTACATGAAAGCTCATGCTAAACATGATGGTCCAGGGCCAGGCTTCCTCCGTATAACTTGATGCCCTGGGGAATTTGACTAAGAACAAAGCTCTTCATTAATGTGCAGGCATTGGACAACTTGAGTGCTGACTCAGTCCGAGATGGCAGAGCCAGCAACGACAATAAACGGAATGCAAAATTTATTCCAACATCCTCCACCTGAGATTCCAAAGAACAGAGACTAACAGTTCACTGTAAATACTGCAGTTAATCTGAAAACTGCATCCAACACACAGATTCCTGACATTTTTTTTTTTAATCATTTTCTGCTGTTGAACTCTCCAATCGTGTTTTCTGCCTTCCTCCCTTTGGGCTATATAAAACAATAGTACTCAAATAGTACACAAAAGTGTCTCCCCAATATGCTGTTTAGAACGCAAGTTGTAGCTTATATATGTGCATGTGTGTGTACAAATATATACAGTAGCATTACATAAAGAACTACACTGCAGTTTCCATGTACCCAGTAATAAAAAGTCTCTGCTTAAGTCACAGAAATGCAAAGCAGCACACATACTGAATCTTATTCACCACACAGTTCTGTGAACTATACTTCATTCAAATAGGTTAAGAGCATGTACCTTTCCACCACAACAAAAAAAAAATCCACCAGTGGGACAACAGCTGTCATACTCATACCTCTCAACCTCTTAGAGTAAGAAATCTTTACAAAGCCTAAAATAATGGGGGGACAAAGGCCCCAAAACATAGTCAGATTTTAAATATTGTTCTTATAAACTTAGAAAGTTGCTAGAATAACATGATTTTTGTTAGCATGCATCTTCTGAAGGATATGAAGTCTGAAATCCAAATGTATGTAATTTAGGGATTTCAATACTCAGTGATTTGCCAGAAAAGCACACATTTCCGGATTCAATGGGCATAAGGCACAGAAACATTCTGATCTGGGCACCAGATCACTGCAAATCTAAATTCAATTAAGTACACAGGTGTGCCATGCTTTTTTTACTTAGATGGCACACTTGAACAAATCCCCAGGGCCTTAAACGTTTATTTTTAACATTTTTTCACTGTATTTCCACCTTAGCAATTATAGCTATGGTTTTCAGCCTACTTGGGCATTCACTTGTAGATTTATACACGTCTCATTAATATTATGATATGTTTTGTTACACCCAAACCTGATGAAACATTTATTTGGGCTTTGTTGGACTCCATTGGCCTACCGTCCATTTCACGTAGGAACGGGCATCACCAGAGTGACTGACAAGCCTAATGCCTGTGATGTGACATGCAAATGATGAATGACTGGCATGCCACGCAGATTTGCCAGTGACATTATGTGAGTTGTGTTTCTGGTACAGTACATTTCTGAGTGAGGCAAAGCCGATACTCAAGATTGCAAAGGGCGAGACGTTGACATGAACTCCTAGAATTTCCTAAGTACTTTATCAAGTAATACTATGCAAGCTTTTTGAATTGTACATCATTTGTCTTTATAGCAATGGAAGGTAAGGGATACATCTTTTAACATTTATTTCACAGTTTTTACCACAGTCATGAATGTGATGCAACACATTTTTTGTCTGTCTATGAATCACCTAAGTGCAGGAAGAGGGGAAGAGTATGAGAATGGCCTTGGGGTAGTAGATCTTTTGTTATGTAGCATGTCTTTTTTTGCTGGAGATTTATTTATTTATTTTTTTTAACTAGAGTGACATTTTCACTTTCTTCTGCATATTCATTGTGTAGTTGTAGTTTTACTCTCTTCCTCAGTGTAGTGCGATCTCAACGCTGGTATACTAAAGTAGCAGGGGGGTTGGTGGGCACAGCCCCCTACAAAGGGGGTGCAGGGGGTCTTGCCCCCCCCACAAAAGTGGGGGTGCAGGGGGGGCTTGCCCCCTGGAAAAGCAGGAAAAAAGTAATGTTTGTTTGTGTGCGTGTGTCTGTGTGTGTCTCTAAAAGTATACATAGATATGGATGGAATGAAACATTTCAGGTGTCTTATGAATGTTCCTGCTAAGAGAGTAAAATATTTATTTATTTACATTTACTTATTTTAGTGAAGTGGGTAGTGGTCTTCAGTGTTCTTACCACTGGAGAGGCTGAATTTCTCCTTGTTGTGAAAAATTTGTATTTTGACACATACTTTTGAGCCCATTTTTCATAAAACTATGGTTTTCTGGCAAATTAGTGGTAAATCATTAAAGACTGAAGTTAGAAAAATGAGACATTTGAGTTTCAGACTTCATACCCTTCAGAAAACCCATGCTGATGCAAAACCTGTTATCCTATCAATTGTCCAAGTCTGTAAGAGCCATATTTAAAAAATCGTCCCTACTTTTTGGTCTTTGTTCAGATTTCTTGCTCTAAGAGGTTGAGAGGTATGGTATGAATTTTATGTATGAATATTCCTGTGGCCAAGAAACACATGAACATGTATATTCCTTACTAAAGTGCAATGTCAACTGGCTGCATGGGAGTTGGGCAGGGTTTGGGCAGCGCTTGCTACTGCGCATCTGGTGGGCCAGTAGAGTAAAATAAAGCCTTTATTTGGTAAGAAAGCAATCTTTGTTAAAATTGTTTTGGTTTACAAGTTATTAATATTTATTCTGATAGATGTCTAGTGGTAGATCTTTTTATTAGTGAGTTAGTTTCTTAATTAATAAAGTTTGGATTAGTAAGGTAGCCTTAATAAGTTCTTATATTTTATATTTTAATTTGTCTCCAGCTTATTAGTTTCAGTCCTAAAGTAGAGCAATCTCAGCTTATATTATGGTGGTAAGGGGGGAGACTTGGTTACAGGAATGAGTTTATTACTTTTATTGCTCTTAACAGAATCACCCTCTGTAACCACTCCCTTGCTCCAAATAACGTGATTATATGTAAATAATGAATGCCTTTAATGCTTTTCATTATGCTCAACTAGGATTGCTTGCTTGTGTGTTTTCAATAAAGGATATTCTATTTTTAACTCAACTGTGGACTACCTACTATTTTCTATTTTATTATTTGGTAGTACATATTTTGCAGTTCGATTTTTATTAGTGAACTAGGTGCATAACATATTTTAAGGAGTGAACTTCACACCCTCATCACTGCGAAGTTTCGTCTTGGTTTGTTTTTGACCCAGTATAGGTCGCATACTCAGTTTTCTGAGACTTCGAGAGATAACATGGATTTTTCTTTTCGCAAAGAGGATTACTACATTACTATAAGGTACATTACACAGTACTGTTTTGTTTTTACAGTGTCTTAATTGACATGAAGGGCCATGTTGGCTGATAATAATAAAGAGAGTGAATGATCATGTGTGTGCCCTTACACGGACGTCATCGGTGTGGAGAGGTCAAGAGAGGTTACATAACAATGTGCTTTACAATAAAGGAGGAAGCGAGGGTTGTTACCCTCTTCTGTTTTTAACCAGATTGATTGCCTTCACGTGTGTTTATTTTCCTCTGTAAATATATGTCTAACCAGACTTTCTTACCCTTAAAATGATACCGCCAACAGGTTATGGGCCCAGGAGGGAAGTAGGAAGCCGATGGCATAGGCTATGTTTTGACGGAGATGAGTGACTTACCTAAAGAGTTGTGGACATATGCAGTAATGACTGCTGCTTTTATTCGCAACAGATGTTATAACAGGCGTGTGGGGCAGAACCCATTCTTTATGCTAACAGGGAAGAAACCCGATATTTCAAGGATGAGAGAATTTGGATCAGTGTGTTATGCATACAGACAAGATAAAAGGAAGTTAGACCCAAGATGTGATAAGGGGATTTTTGTCGGATATGATAAAAACAGCCCATCATATTTGGTCTATTATCCTGACACAGGAAGGGTCCTTAGACACAGGTTAAGTTCTTTACTAAGAATGTAGCTGAATGCCAGATTCAGACAGACCCAAAAGTGATAGATGAAGATCTTAATACCAGAAGAAGTGTGCATGTTAAGTCAGAATCAAAAGCTGACAGTCAAGACACAATAGTAAGGCAAGAAAAAGAAAGACAGGATACACACTACTCTAAAAGAGAGAGAAAACCACCTGCATACTTGAAAGAGTGAGTGTAAAGTTGAAAACGACGATTATGTGACCGTTAATGTTGATTATTGTTACTGATTAATATGCAACACACAGCAGAGCTTTAAAGAAGCCATAACTTCGTCTAACTTGGAAAAGTGGGTCAAAGCCATGGAGGAGGAACTTAAGTCTTTAAAGGAAAATAACACATTTACACTCATCACACTGCTGGAAGATAAAAATGCAGTGGGGGGAGGGGGGGTAGGTGGGTTTTCATGGTAAAAGACAATGCAGATAATACTGAGACTTACAAAGCTAGATATGTAGCTAAAGGCTACAGTCAAGTTGCTGGCATAGACTATAACGAAACATTTGCACCAACTGCGAGTATGACATCTGTACGCAGCCTAATTGCAGATGGCAGCTCAGAACAATTTAGAATTGCACCAGATGGATGTACAAACGGCTTATTTACATGCTCCTATTGACTGTGAGGTGTATATGGAGCAACCTGAAGGTTATGAAAAAAAAAAAAAATCAAATAATGATGAAAAACTGGTTTGTAAACTGAATAAGTCATTATATGGGTTTAAACAATCCGGGCATAACTGGAACAAAATGTTGCATGATTATCCCCGCAGACCATTGTGTATACACTAGACAAGCCGAAAATGAGAAAACAGTTCTAATTATATGGGTTGACAATCTCAATACAGCAGCTAGTGACAATGAATCACTAAATAATGTAAAGGAAATGCTCAAGGCTAAATTTAAAATGAAAGATCTGGGAAAGCCAAGACATTTTCTAGGCATTGATTTTACCCAGAATAGTGGTGAAGTAAAGATGAACCAAAAGAGATACATTACGAAAATTCTCGAGAAATTTGGTATGTCTAATTATAAAGTAAGAAGTACCACTTGCGAACAAAAAACAAACTTTGAATGTGACAGTGAATCTACAGATCCAAGAAAATATCGTGAGCTTGTGAGTAGTTTGATATATGTTATGACAAGCACGAGACCTGATCTTAGCTGGATTGTAAGTAAACTTTCACAATATTTGTCACAACCGAGTGAATCTTATTTAACTCTAGCCAAACATGTGTTAAGATACTTGAAAGGTACATTGGACAGAGAGTTGTATTACAAGAAAAGTGAAGGGAAACTTCATCTTATATTTTATTTTTATTTATTTATTTATTTATTTTTTATTTTACATTTGTTAACCGGGAGAGTCCGACTGGATACATGTCCATTTTCAGCGGAGGCCCGGGGAGAAAAGCTCCAGGTACATAACAGACATATGAACATTGTTAATGCAAAAAAAGGAAGATAGTTGAGTTCTAAATACAATATAAAGTTACATCACATCTTGGGAAAAAAATAACAGCAGCATATAAAAAAAAAAAACATAGGTCAGTTACAAAGGTGAGGCGCCTTGTTAAAAAGCGATTAAGGATAGTGAGGTAAGAGAAGGGTAAATGACAGTGGTTAATCAGGTTTGGAACAAGGACATTGCCAGAGAGTATTGAGATGGGGTTTAAGCTTTTTTTTGAATTGTAGGAGTGAAGGTTCTGAGGTGAGCATGGTCGGTAGGGAGTTCCACATTTTACCTACAAAGTTTGAGAATAGAGAATCCCCAGTAGAATTACTGGCTTTGGTAGTTTGAGCTAAAATCTTATTGGAGGCGTGTAAAGATTGCAGGTTAATATAGGGGTGAATGATGTTTTTCAGAGCTGGTGTTTTCTCTGGGTGATACAGTATCTGGTGAGCCGTTTTGAGTTGGTTGAAATGGAGTTGGCTGGAAAACTCTAACCACCCTAGTTGCTTCAAGTTAGTGCAGTGGTGCATTCTAAAGGTGGAATTTGTGGCAAATCTAGCTATGTGATTGTAACAAGAAGCAAGTTTGTTAAGGGTTATCTTGTTTAGGTTTGTAAAAAGGGGGGAGGCATAGAAAAGAGTTGATAGTAGGTATGTGCTGGCAATTGTAATTTTAGCGTGAGGAGTGAGAAAGTGTTTTACTTTATAGAGAGAGCCAAGCTTTTTATTGACGGTTTTGATGGTTAGATTGAAACGGGTGTCAAATTTAAGGGAGTTATCAATGGTAACACCTAATAGCTTTGTGTGAGCTTCTGATGATATAGTGATTCCATTGGAGGATGTAATAGAAAAGGTGGGGGGAAGAGTCTTGTTAGTGGGTGAGAAAGTAAGTAGTTTTGTTTTGTTGGGGTTGAGAACTAGTTGATGACTAGAGAACCATTTTTCTATTAGGTTGAAGGTGTCTTGGGTTGAAGCAGTGAGGTCTGGCAGGTTGGAGGCAGTGCTGATGATAGTTGAATCATCTGCATATTGAATGCATGTGGCATGGGGGGTGATTGTGGGCAGGTCATTAACAAAGATAGTGAAGAGAAGAGGGCCAAGAATAGATCCTTGGGGAACTCCAAGTGTAACAGGTAGGCATGTGGATAATTTGTCCTGCCATAGAACAGCCTGTTGCCTATTGGACAGGTAGGATTGGAACCATTTCAGCGTGGAATTGCTGAGTGATAGTTTTTTTAATGTATGGAGGAGTTGAATGTGGTTCACCATATCAAAGGCCTTAGAGAGGTCTAAGAAAAGAGCAGATGACAGTTTATTATTGTTTCTGAAGTTATTGATGGTATTAGAAAAGGATAGTAGGGCTGATGTGGTACTGTGATTTGGCCTGAAGCCATGTTGGGAGTTGGCTAGAATTTTATTTTTGGTGAGGTGTTCCATCAGTTGTTTGTGGACACACTTTTCCATAATTTTGGCCAGGGGTGAGAGTATAGCTATAGGTCTGTAGTTGGTTAGCTCTAGTGAGCTACCACCTTTATGGAGAGGAATAATATGGGACATTTTCCATATGGAGGGTATGAAGGCTTCTGACAAGGTACGGTTTATGATTATGGAGACGGGATAGGAAATGGCCTCAGCTGCTTTTTGCAGAAACTCAGCTGGGAGAAGGTCAGCTGCTAGCTTAGTGGGTTTTAGTTTTTTAAGAAGAGATGTTATAGAGGATATGGGTACTGGATCGAGGGTAAATAGATGATCTGATGTAGTTGTAGTATTCTGCTGGCATGGGTAGTGGAGTGGGCTGGTTGTTTGTTTGAATTGTGTGGCCAGGGATTGTATAGTTTCTGTGAAGAAACTATTGAATGTGTTAGCAATGTTTACAGGGCACTGTTGTTTGCAAGTTGTTGGAGTGGGGGTGGTTGCCTGCCCTGGGTGCAGGAGCTTGTTTAAGCCTGCCCAGAATTTTTGTGGATTATTAAGGTGTTTGTGTTGGAGGTGGAGGAAGAAGTTTTTTTAATCATTTAAGATCATTCTTTTAGTTTCATTTCTAAGTTGCCGGAAGGTTTGGTGGGAGTGTGGGTCTTTAGAGGTACACCATGTGACCCACATCTTGTTTCTAGATAGGATTTTGGATTTTGTTTCCTTAGAGAACCATGGTGCGGTTTTGGTTTTACTTCTAATGGACCGTATTGGAGCATGGGAATCTAGAACCTTGAGGAAGGTGGTGTTGAAGTAGATAACTGCCTCTTCAAGAGGAAGAGTCTTGAGTATTGTCCAGTTGTGGGCTTTAAGTTCAGTTTGAAAAATGGAGGCGTTGAATTTATTATTGTTCCTGATTTTTTTTATGGTTGTAAGAAGGGGGGTGATTTTCTTGAATTTGATAACATAGGTGAGTAAGTGATCACTCATGTCCTCTGGGTGAGTACCTGCTGAGTACTGGTCAGGATCTTTATTAGTAAGGATCCAGTCCAGGATGCTGTCTTTGTTTTGGGGTTTACCTAGTCTGGTAGGAGTGGATATGAGCTGAGAAAAGCCATGTAGATTTATGCTGCTAGATGGGGAGCTACATGAGAAGGAATTCCAAACGATGTTGAAGTCACCTAACACTATGGATTCCTGGGGGTGAGTTTGAGTTAACCAGTGGAGAAAGTCCTCTAAGGTTTTGTTATTATTGTTGCCTGGGGGGATGTAAATACATGCTATATTTATGCTTTTATGTTTGTTTGGTTGAAGTTTTACAAGTATAGCATACAGTGATGCAGACTGGGCAACAGATCAAAACGATAGACGTAGTACAACAGGTTACTGCTTTAGCCTCAATAGAGACGGGCCTATTATTTCATGGAAATCAAAGAAGCAACAAACGGTGGCTTTATCTACATGTGAGGCAGAGTACATGGCACTGGCAGCAACAACACAGGAGAGTTTGTACCTTGTGCAGCTGTTGAGTGGAATGGATGGAGAGTGCAAGTATGTGCCAGTAACAATATCTGAGGACATCAAGGAGCAATCGCTTTGTCAAAGAATCCAGTAAGCCGACAGAGATGTAAACATGTTGACATTAAGCATCATTTTGTCAGGTCAGCACTTAATGATGACAAAATAAGCATTGAATACTGCCCGACAACAGGCATGGTTGCAGATGCCTTTACTAAACCTGCTACGAAATCGAAAATTGAAAAGTTCAAGTAGTACATATTTGGAATGTGAAGGAAAATTTATCGAAAAATATGTTCTTAAAATGTATTTGTATACAGCATAAGAGCAAGTGGGGGTGTTGGCTGATAATAATAAAGAGAGTGAATGATTGTATGTGTGCTCTTACACTGATTCCTTGGTGTGGAAAGGTCAAGAGAGGTCACATGACCATGTGCTTTACAATAAAGGAGGAAGCGAGGGTTGTTACCTTCTTCCGTTTTTAACCAGATTGACTGCCTTCACGTGCGTTTATTTTCCTCTGTAAATGTATGTCTAACCAGACTTTCTTACCCTTAAAATGATACCGCCAACAGGTCGGAAGCAAAACTTTTTTTTTTTTTTTGCAGATGACACATATGTCTGGAAGGAATAGTACTTCTTTCTGCATGTGTAGAAAAACTTACACAACACAGCTTATTTACATAAAAGTGAAAAGGAGCACTGCAAAACTGATTAAATCATCATATGGCTGTTTAAGTGCAGCACAGAAACAGCTACCAAAACAAGTCAAGTGGGAAAAGTTAAAAAAAAAAAAAAAAAAACTGCAGAAAAAACAATAACGGGAAAAGGGACCCAAGTAGGCACTTGACTGTTACTGTTACATTTAATTATGCCTTCGTAACACTATTTTGCTCATAAAACTTCTAATTCTGTGGCAAAACAGAGAACATCTATGATCACTGTGTTAGACATAACAGAAAAAGTGAATCTGTAAGTGTGAAGAAAATCCATTATTAATAATAATTATATTCATTCTATCAACTTCCTAAGTATGCTGCACTAATAAAAGATGTCCAGTTTTGGGTGTTCATCCCTAATACTTGTTAAGAGGCTGAATGTTATGCGCACATGAAAAGACACCACAGTAGTACAGAACTGAAGCTGTGCCTCTGGACCGAAAACTGATTAAGGTCTCTCTGTTAGTACTGGAACTATGCAAACTCATTGTTCCACAATAACACTTACAGAATGAGATGAGACAAAGGTAATAATAACGAGGCACAGTGTACATAGAAGAGAAACAGACAAAAAGAAGTCTTATGTGTATTCTTACAAAAGCAACAAAGGAAGACCTCAGGGAATCAAACTTCAAGGAAGAATCATTTTCCATGAAAATAGATGTTTGTATATAAAACCAAAAGGAACTATGAGGAAATCTTTACGTACCAAAACAAAAATGAATTCCACAAAACATACTCAACACCCCCACTAACACCAAATTTAAACTACTTCTCAAAGAACACCTGTTCAATAACTGGCTCTGCACCTGTATCACTCCAGGATAAATTCCTCCCCCTCTGTTTCTACTTCTCACTTTCACCTCTTAATCTACTTTACTTATCAGTGTCTTCCTCTAGTTAATAAGCAACTCATACTTAAGTATTCACTGTTATGTAACTTGCCTATCTCTATTACCAAGTTGTTCATATAACATCTGCTGTCATTTAGTGTGTATGTAACATAACTGATTTACTATACTAATGCTTTTTATTATTTCTAAAAGTTTAATTACTTTTCTACATCTACTGCAATTGTTGCTCGAATTGCTGCTTATGTAACTATCTCTGGAACTTTTCTCCCAAGGCCTCTGCTGAAAATGGGCTACTACCCCAGTCGGACTATCCCGGTAAACAAATGTAAAATAAAATAAAACTGTGTGTTATACAAGCCTACAATGCTAATATTGCTGAGCTACACTAGATCACTAGGGCAGTGCTGCAAGAAAACACTCCAAATCAGCTTTAATTTAATTATTTTAGACAGTCTTCTCTAAAAAGCACATACGTGCTTCTTAGTGAGCATAAGGCTGTGAGAAGGAAATGATGGTCATGTGTGCCTTTAAGCAGATCCCATTAACCATGAGGAAGCTTTTATAAAGACAAGGATTATATCAGTCAACGTTAAATCATTATAGCTTTGGCATTTTTCATTTTTATAAGAAAATACCACATCTAAATAAGTTAATTTTACAGATACATGCAATTCAGATTCCAAACAATTCATTTGCTTTTACACAGAAATCGTTTTCCTTATGCAATAATCTTTAAAATTATATGTCCTTCCATAACAATCAGTATTTTTCCTTTCATCTTACTGCTGCAATTAAAAGATCACAAGACAATCCAGCCCACTTTTATTAACCTTTTCTTACTCAATTTCTGAAGTCCTATGATGAAATGCATAACTTTTTTTAAGAGAGTTCTTTCATAAAACACTCTTCTCCAAAAATTCTGAAAGGGGCCATAAAAGCCAATAAACAAATCCATTTCTGCATTATAAATGATCCCTCAACACAAAGTATGCTAACAGGCACTTGCATACTTTAAAATATAGCAAATCAGTAGGCCAGGTCATGTTTACCACTTTCAGAGTGTGTGTGCGTGTGGTGGGGGTACACTGGTTGCATGGATGAAAGAGGCCATCTTTCACAACAAGTTCTAGTCTTTTTTTGTACATGAAAACACAAAAATGAAGTTGTATTTAGAAAGGGCATCTCTTTCTATTCCACTTTTTTTGCTGTTATCCAGTAATCGAGCACAAACAGTACAGCACCTTGTTAATGAAACACCTTGCTTGTAGCTGTAGTTTCCATCTAATGAGGGAGAGACATCAACAACTCAGAAAAAGGTACATCTCTAGTACATATTTTCTTAAACACGTAAAGGAACTTGGGCTAACAGTTACGTGCCAGTTGGAAACCTGGCATAACACTGGCTTACTGGTAGTCACTTACCTGTTCTGGCAAAAGTGATTGGCAGTTTTTTTCCCGCTCTTACATCAGGCAAAGGTATAACAACAAAGCTTATGTGTTGGGCACGTGAGCAGGAAGGCATTAACTAATACAAAGGGCCAAAGTAGCACGCATGTGCTGTACTTGTATGTAATGCCCACAGTCACTATGGAATTAGATTCCTATGCTGAATAAAGTGGTATAAAGTTATGTGGGCACCCCAGTAATATCAGGACCAGGTAGGAGCCTGGATAGGAATTAGGGCAGACTATCGTCTTCCTTTAGACTATGCTGCAGGGCCAATAAATTTTTATGGTGTGTACTTAAAATGGCAACATGAAGACACCTGAGAAAGGAACAACAACTAAAATAAAGTCAAGTGCACCAGGGTACAGAAAAACAAATCAGCTGTACCTGCAACAAGAATGGAAACACAAAGACTTGCAAGCTTCAGAAATAAGCTTATAGTAAATAACTCACTAATTAAATCACTGTTTAAATCAAAAATTTCAAAAGGAAGAAAATGTACAAGAAAACACAACAGAGCACACATACTTAACAGAGGGTTACAGTCTAGGTGCACGATGTAAGCACACTACATAAAACTTTTACAACTTCAGTCATTTTTTGGTTGCATCTTTTTACAGAAAAAAAAAAGTCAATCACTTAACCTGTTCCTTAGATCCCTTTGAGAAAAGTGAAAAATGAACTGGTCTCAAGGACTTGCAAAAGTAGCACACGATATCTGTACTACACCCTTCAGTTGTCACACTGCAGCTGTGTCAGAGAAGATGCACTGTCCAGGCTACTAGCGCTCTTCTAAGTTTATATGTAATGGTCTAATCATAACATTTTCTGAGGACTTCCATCCAAAGCCACATGGCTGCAGTTCAAAAATCAATACAACTGCATTACTGTCATGCTGTTGCAAGCAACATTCTGTTTATTTCTATTTCATGCTGAGAATCCTGATATCTTTGGAGTTCTTATGCATCTAGTATTGACCCTCTATGCTTAAGGCTGCCATACAAATGCACTACATTTTGTGCTATTTACTTCAGCAATCAGGTTAACAGAATGCTGAAATCAGTTACCTGCTTCAGTTAGTAGACATGTGGAAGTATCAGCAACAAATATTAGACAACAGTAGGGCTCTAATACAGGATTAAATGACAGCTCCATTAAATGCATGGTCAGTTACTAAAATTAGGAGCTACATACAGAATCTGCTGTTTTGCACCTCCTACTATCATATCTTCAAACCTCAAACAGCCCATCTACCTGCCCACACAGAGTTTTACATGTACTGTGCTAACAAAATAAATCTCAAGCATACAGCATCCACAGATTTATACTAGTCTTCATTTTATCCAGTAATGAACAGTCTGCAGGGATTTAAATTACTTTTTCTTACTGAGTTGTGCCTGCACTCCTCTGGTAATTTTGGAGACAGATATTTACAGCTATTGAATTCCCTATATGTTCTACAAGTAACAGCAAGCACCATTTTGCCATTCTTCAAAGAGCTAATACTAACATCTAATGTGACACAGCAGCTTCCTCTCATTTTTAACTTATTGCCCCTCAACACCTCCTTCAGTTAGATACACTAACTTTAGAGAAGCACTGTGTGTTCAGCCTTCTAAGAGATGCACGTTTCCTTTTTCTCTCATTTTTACTTTGTACTAATTCTCCATCCACATTAGCACTTTGTAGCTTTCTTTTCACAACATCCCCATTTCCCAATGCCCTTCATTACATGCCATCCTTCACATAACGCACTATATTCTGCTTATACTTCTCTGTTCCTGTCGAAGCTTTTTAAGCACAATGATCCCGAAACGTTTTACAGTGTGAAATCTGCAACAAAGTACTACAGCAGTCTTAAAGATCAATATTGGTCTTTAAGATTAATCAATAAATCTACTACATTTAGCCACAAGACTAATAAAGGCTCAATACTAAACTGGATTTTAGTCACAGACCCATCCAAATACCCCGTCTCTGGCACTATGGCAAACTCCTTTAGTGACCACCTCCCAGCCTTCACTATTTGTAACTGCTCATCACTAACAAAAACCCATAAATACCAGGTAATACAAGACCTATCAAACTTCTGTCCACAAACCTTCAATGCTATCATAAGAAATCACAACTGGAACAGTCTTAAAATCCTTCCCCTTGATGCCCTCCTCTGCTTCAATAACTCCTTTCTAAATATCCTGCATAGCTTAGCACCCACCAGATCTAGAAGAATTAAATCCAACCCCTGGCTCTCAAAATCTACTAGAGAAACTATGAAAAATACAGATAAAGCCTGGAAATGTTGGCACAATTCCAAAACTTTCTCCAACCTTACTTATCCTTTATAAACGGCTTTGAAACCAAGCTAAAAAAATTATCTACAAAGACGAGCAGCAATATTTTTGGAACCTACAAACAAATGGGAAAAAACTCCAAACTTTTCTGGACTTCTGTCAATAATCTCTTACACCCTGGTTCAAAATCCAATCCCTGCCCTTACACCCTAATATGTCACCTGACCTTTTCACCTCTAAATTCAACTCCTACTTCATAGACACTATAAAAATCTTACAACCTCCTTCTCCCAGGCCTTACCAAATAATCATACTCTTATATCTACCCCCCCCCTCCTCCACCAGTACAGAATCTCTTGAGCTTCAATATCCCAACTCACAACTGCACTAAGGAATCCCCCCTACAAGAATTCAATCTCTCCCCTATTTCCACTTCCTTGATAAAGAAACTTATCCAAAACCTAAAGCCCTGCTCTAATTTGGCCAACAGTATCCCTACCAATTCCTCAAAATTGCTGCCAATGCCATAGCCTATCCAATTAGTATCTTAATCAACAGGTCTATCCAGGAATCCTATGTCCCCTGCCTATGGAAAAAAGCAATTATCCTCCCCCTTCATAAAGGTGGCCCCTCTTCTGACATCTCAAACTTCCGGCCCATCGCCATTCTATTCCCAGTCTCCAAAATACTTGAAAAATGTGTCCATAAACAACTCGTCCATCACCTTCTAAACCACAACATCCTCTCTCCAACCCAGCATGGATTCTATCCAGGTCATAGTACTTCAACTGCCTTGATCTCTTTCTTGGATATCATTAACAAAGCCCATGACGGTGGCCACACAGTGTCAGTTCTCTTTCTAGATCTCTCAAAAGCTTTCGATACTATACCTCATACCATTCTCCTGTCTCAACGGTCTTCTATAGGGTTATCTTCTCAGTCTCATAACTGGTTTAAAAGCTCTCTCTTAGACAGGCAGCATGCTGTTGAATGGCAAAACTCTCTCTCTCCTTACCTACATAACCCTACAGACATCCCACAAGGCTCGATTTTAGGACCCCTTCTATTTAATTTATTTATAAATAATCTGCACCAATCTATTCCAAATGCCTCCCTAGTACAGCATGCAGATGATTCGACTATCATTTGCTCTGCACCCAATCCTGGATCTCTTCAACAAATGATGCAAACAGCATTCGATATAGTAGAATCTTAGCTCCACAAACATCATCTCTCTCTAAACCCAAAAAACAAACTTATGTTATTTACCTCCCAAAAGAAATACAGCATTCGACAAATAAAATGTCATTATTCTCTCTCTAAACTCCAGTAAACTCAAACTTGTTACTAGCACCAAATTATTAGGCGTCATAATTGACGAAAACCTCAAGTTCGACCTACACATCCAATTCAATGTTAATAAAACCCATAAAAAACTAGGGCTTTTGTACAGGCATAACAGGTTCCTCTCCTTACAAACCAGACAAGCTTTAGCCCTCCCCTATCTCTTACCTTCATTAACCTATGGTGCACCCTTGTTAATTAATCTACAGTCTTCCCTGAAACTCAAACTAGAAACCTGTTACAACTAGATTGCCAAATTTGCTACAGGCAGTCATCACTCCTCCCATCACTGTAGCTCTTAAAGAAAACTGCAATGGCTAGAATTCCCCTATTACCTGTTACTCTTGCAGCTACCCACTTCATACAAACTTATCTATAAACCAAAAGACTGCCCTGACCTTAGCTCCTTACTTGCCCCTTACTCCCCTCTCAGGCCACTACGTTCAGAACACCAACACTTACTCCAAATTCATACACCAATCCTTCCTGCAGGTAAACTACTCTACTCTTGGACTATGGACAGGTTTCAGAATAACCTCCCTTCCTCCATTCGCAGTGAAACATCATCCCTCTAACTTCAAATCCGCCCTACATAATCATGTCCTCGCCAATTGGATATGTAACTGTACAAAGCCACATACTGCCACTCACAAAGCCATTACCTGATCTTTTCTCCCCTCCAGTCTCAGCTGCCCACCTTTACAATTCTAGCCCTGTTCATTACCTAACATCATCTATATCCCCACATGCCTCTAGAACCTTACTCTTTCTCTATTCTATAGCTTCACCTGAAATTACCTAACTTCCGTCTCATGCTCTACACCTTCACCAGAATTTGTCTAAACTTTCTTTTCTCTCCACACTTCTACTGACTATAATCATTTTCACTGAATCCTTCTACTACCCCTAATTCTTCTCTGCAACCTCCTCCTACCTGAATTTCCACTGTAACTTTGTAATTCTACAGTACTGATTTGTATTATATTCTCATTCAAATCATTTGTGTCTTAGACCCTGTAATGTCAGACTCCTTCATGTATGAACGAACCTGCTCTTTCAAACTGTTTCAATTATTTTTGCTGCATTCTTGCCTATTATGATGTACTTCATATTGCAATCACTGTATTCATTATCTGTTTTTGTACTGTCTCATTGTAACTATTGTATTTTAATACTGTATAATTGTCTCCTGTCTTGGAGCTTATTGTTTTTTGTATTGTCTCACAGCAACTATTATATTTTAATACTATATTTTGTTTGATTTTGTCTTGGAGCTTTTCTCCCCAGGCCTCCATTGAAAATGGGCTCACTGTGGCCCAGTGGACTTTCCTGGTAAACAAATGTCAATCAATCAACCAACCAATAAATAAATATTGTCAAATAAGTGGTACTAAAATGAATTTACAGAATGCTTCAATTAAATGCATAAAAATGCTGAGTGTAAAAGAAAAGGGGTTTACTTTTTTGCCTCCATAATGAAGGTTTTCTTATTTGCATTAGCTGCCTATAACAGTGATGCTAACTATAGATAGTAATTAAAAAATAAATAAATGAAAATAGACCAAGAGGGTCTTTGTTGAACAATTCCTGAATTATGGCCATAAGCCCAAAGACCCAAAGAGGCACTTAAAACATTGAGTCTCAAAAGTCAGGAACTAAAATTTCTCAACTGCACAGGCAATCAGTGACATTTTAAAGTGTAGCTCTATCTCCACACTCTGGATTACCTTTATCTGGCATAACCTTGTTCTGTATCTTAGTTCATCTTGTTCATAAATGCAAAGTGTCATTCTGTAGTGGAGACAACGGTGTGACTGTGTGTGTCATCATCCAACTCTGGAGTCTTTCCCTCTGAGTGGCAAAGGAATTTCACCGTTTACAGACTACCTTTGCTTGCGGGAATAAACTTCAGTGACTGCTGATACCGAAGTCTTCTACTATGTCTCTGAATGAGTATATGCAAATTCTGTACACATTCATGTGCTGGACAGGGGTATGGTTTCATAGTGTACAACCCTGCTGCCAAAAATACATGATACATAAGGATAGAAGCTTTAAATCTATACAAAGAAAACAAAAACATAAAAGTATAAATAAATCAGCAAATGAAGCTTGTTCTTAAGAGCATCTAGCAAAATAAACACTGCTGTCTTGGGATATGGCCAAACCACTCAGATCCAAGCAAAATTCACACCGACAGCTGCGGGGTAAGTTTAAAACACTGGCTTTCCAGGCCTTGCTCCAGCTCACTCTGACCTCAGTGTCTTACAACACTAGCTTATTCACATCAACTGTAATTTGATTAAACTACTATATTCAAAGAGCGACTCTGAAGAAAGTCTAAATACCTTTCAGTGTTAAAATAATTTCCTGTATCCATGGTAGATACCACCAACCAGAGGCAGACAGGCATATAGAAAGTATCAGTTACTGTGCACCACTCTTAGAAATGAACATTTTGTTTTCTTTTTCTTAAGGTAGATGCCAACCAACCCAACTAACCAGCCAAAAGCTTGTAAAATTAAAATTATTTACTAAACGAAATTCAGCAATACAGTTTAAGAACAATATATAAAAACAGTTTCAGGTTTGTATTCAGATTTCCAGCTATTCCTCACGCTTCATGCAAAAAAAAAAAAAATGTTCCACAAAATAGCAGCCCTCCCACACACAACCCCCCCATGAGCTCTTCCCTTCCCATTTCACAGTGAATGGCCAACATACCAGTTTCAAGCCTCTCCATCTGAAACACTGTCAGGTGTCCAGCCTTTTAATAAACTTCCTCTTATTAACACATCAACAGCATCAGAGCCACAAGGGAGATTTAAAAGTCCATGCCTAACAAATATACAAACCACTAATAGGTTCATAGGTGTGTACTAGGCTAATGGCCCTGGAGCCTTTACAAGCCCTGCCCATAGGATTACCCTGGCATCGTGCCACCCAAGTTTTTTTTTAACCCAAATTTCATTTTAACTATGTGTGAGCTGTGACCGAGTTTACTTTGTATTAGTTCAGTAGTTAAACAGGTAAACATTTGATTTGTATTTATTTCAGTTTTATTTTATACAAGTTTAGAATCCAGACTTTATTTAATTTTTTATTTATTTAAATTTTATACCAGTCAGTATAGTACTTGTTAGAAAGAATTTGAATGTTTTACATATGTGTAGTAGTAAGTAGACTAGTACAAGTACATTTTATTTTTATATAAGAGAATTGTATTTTAGTTTTACACAAGTTCAGAGTTTTAGGTTAGTAATATAAATAAAACAGTTTTGTTCTGGTTTATATATTATGTTATTTAATGAAGAAGGCTGAAGCACGGCTGCACCCAGTTAGTGTTATTTTTATAGAAGAATATTGTATTCTAGTTTTGCACAAGTTCAAATATTAATATAAATAAAATACTATTCTTCTTATTTTGTGTTTCATGTTCATATTTTGGTTGTCTGTTCTTCAGTTTGTGTTCAAAAGTTGGCATCCCACAATTCCATTGCATTTTACTACTTTTCCTATGTTAATGCTACTAAAGAATGAATAAAGAAATAAATACAGTGTTAAAACATAGTGGAAATGTTGGATTTTTTTCTTGCAGTCTATAAATTACAAAAAATCTAGCAGGTCACATTAAACACCTCTCACTCCTTAGCTACATGGGAGCTGAGCAACTGTTGTACTTGTACTGACTTGCCACCTGCTTCTCTTTATGTTAGAAACACTTACTTGCTTACGTATCTATCCAGACATATGCAACTGGAACATCCTCACAGATACCTTACTAAAAGGATACAAGGCCTAAGCATGTGCTACATGGACCAACTCAAAGCTCTGTCACTATACTCGGTATCCTACAGACTTAAGAGGTGACCTGTATCTGGCATACAAGGCATCCTCTAACCATTAATGATGGATTTACTGCATGTCAGCAAGTCAAATGGCATTAGAAGTACTTTGTGCAGAAAATCAAATCTTTTTCTCCAAAATCAACAGAACACCTTTGAGGAACAGGTATATCTCACAGAGGATGTTGCTCTGGAGCAGAATCCCCATCCACATAAAACAATGTTCACCCCTGTCCATATTCAAGTGCAATATAGACCTACTGATAGGAAATGGAGAAAGTTCCCCAGGACCTGCCCCTGTACTAGTAATGGGTAGAGGCAACTCCTATATGCTTTATCCCATGCACAAGTCCCCTCAAATTATCTACAATATAATCCCATTATAACTACTGACCATAGGATAGGCAAGGCCAATCTATACCAAATGGGACAGATTACTTCTAGCACATAAAGGGAAATTTATAAGACTTAAAATGGCTCACAAGGGCAGCTAACCTAGTACTTACCTATGAATCTATAAAAGGATAACACTACAATAAAAAAATACAGTTGTGTAAAAACTTACGATAACAGTAGTAGATGTCCTACTGATCACTGTTGCAGTATTCTTGACATATGGTTTGTCACTGTTGACGGGGTACCAAGGCTTTACATTCTTGAGGTTGTATGTCCGATGCATGACCTCAGCTCATATGCATTGGGATATACAGCCAGATGGATGAATGTGGACCCTCAGATTATTTCAAAGCCAGCGGCTAGAAGACTACTAAGAGAGAAAGACTGGTCAGTTAGAAGGGGTATAGCTCGAATAGGTGATGAAACTCCCCCGGTTTTCATGTAGCAGCAGAGGTTAAAGCAAAGGGGGAGAAGAATAGGAAAGTTAAAATGAGGTAGCAAAGAGGGGAGGTTGGATGGAATACTGCAACAGTGATCAGTAGGGTATCTACTGTTATGGTAAGTTCTTAAAACAACTGTACTATGTCATGACTGAAATCACTGTTGCAATATTCCTGGCATATGGGCAATTGCCACAGCTAAAGAAGGGAGGAAGGAAGGGTGGTTGACTACTGAGAAGATGAGTTGTCCAGGAAGTCCGGACAGAACTGACATAGTAAAGGCTACCCTAGACCTGGAGAAAGCATCAAATTTGTAATATTTAGTAAAGTTGTGTAGAGAGGACCAAATGGCAGCTTCCAAGATAGACATGGAATCTACTCCCTTGTGAAATGCCCCTGAGGAAGCCACTGCCCTAATGGAATGTGCTTTAGGGCAGGAAGGTAAGGTCTTACCATAGTGCAAGTAGCAGAAAGAGATAGCCTAAGAAATCCAAGCTGCAGCAGTTTGTTTGGAAAATGGCGGGCCCAGCTTAGTGCTTATAAATAATACAAACAGCTGGTCAGTCTTTCTGAAGGATTCAGTTTTGTCCACATAAAATCCAAGTTGCCTGTGAATGTCTAGAGAATGTAAGAGCACCCACTCCCCCCGTTTTATGGATTGTAAAAGAAAGTGGGGAGGTGAATAGCCTGATTGAGGGACAGCTTGTTTACTACCTTAGGCGTGAAGGATGGAATTAGCACTGAAAGTCACCATGTCCTTGAGAAAAATAAGAAAAGGGGAATGTCCATGATACCTTGTAACTGAGATGCTCTTTTAGCAGAGGTGAGAGCCAAGAGAAGGATCGTTTTCCAAGTACAGAATTTTAAAGAAGTGTAAGATGCTGTTTCAAAAGGAGGCAGGTAAGCTTTTCTAGCACAAAATTCAAATCATAAGGGAGTGAGATGAGTTTCCTTTGTGAGTTAAGACACAGCAGTCCCCTGAGGTAAAGCTTGACCTCCACCCTATCCATAAGTGGAGGGCTAAGAGGGATGCAGGCATTGAGAGCTGACAGGTGAGCTTTTACAGATGAGCAGGCCATACTTGAATGAAGTAGTTCAGAGATACTGCAGTACAGCAGGAACTTGTGGAAAGAGTGAGTCCTGACTATGGTTGCAGCACTGATAGGATGACCTTTTCTATTTAGTTGTGTAAGATATTCTAATAGTGGGTCTCCTGGCTTCTTGTATGACTTGAACAATCTCTTCAGAGAAGAGGTGGCTTTGAGGAATTAAAATCCTATCATCCATAGGGTCAAGTTGAGAGACTGAAGATTTGGGTGGAGCAACAATCCACACTGCAAACAATATTTTTGTTTATATAACAAGTTTTTAATTTTAATATGATTCATTTCAAATTATTTCTCTTTTTCATAAAAGGAGCTTATTTTAATTTGATTCATTTTATATTTTTCTCTTTTTCAGTGCAGCAATTAGCACTGTCACCTCATAGCAAGAGGTTCCCTGGTTCGATTCTCAGCTGGAGCGCCTTCTGTGTGGAGTCTACATATTCTCCCCATGGTCGAGTGACATTTAAAGACATGCAGGTAGGTGCATGCGTGAATGGGTGTGCCTTCTTTGAAGGTTGGGCATCAGGTTGGCACCTTGGCACTGTAAAAATCAACTGCCAATCATTAGCTGACCGGAGTTCCGCTGTGGCGACCCCTAACCGGGAAAAGCCAAAAGACATTAGAGACTTATTAGAGAAGAAAAACTAAAACTAAACATTTCTTGACTTAATCTTATATTTCTCCTCATCTTTTTCTTTCTTACACATTCTAAAAACACTTTTTTATATCTCTCTCTCTAATATTAAGCCACCATACAGTCCAATTCTCATAAAATACTCATATTTATATGACTTTTCTATAATTCTATAAGTTCTTTTCTTCTCTTCTAAATCTAATTCTCTTTATTCCATTTCCTATTCTTATACTATATTCTTCATTTTCCTGTACTGTAGGCCACATAGCCACATGATCTGAAAATCCAGCATACTTAATTGCTTTTTTTTTTCTTTTAAACTATCAGATATAAAAAAAAAATCAATTTCTTTTAATTTCATTCCTTTTGTAAGTCCAGTGATTATCCCATGCACTTAACTTTCTACTTTTCATAATTTCTTTAACCATTTTTGACATCACAATTGCTCTTATTTTTTTCTTAAGTTACAGTTAAAATCACATATCACTATAATGTCCACATTTACACAAATTTCTCTCTTTTTTGTACATATGGATATAAAGCTGTAATTTTATAACATTTTTTCCTTTCATACACATTTTTCCACCTCATATCTATTATTGTAATTCTTCCTAATTCCACTATGGTTACATCTAATATTGTAATGCTTTCTTGACAGTAATATACATACGCCACAACATGATTCTTTCCCCATGTTCCAAACTACCACACCATTTCAAAGTTTTTCAATTTGTATTCTTTCTTCATTTGTTAATAATCTGATATCTTCTAAAATGTTAATATATGCATCTGGTGTAGCACACCACTGTAATATACCTATTCTCCTCTTAAGATTTTTCATACTGTTCACATTTAAAGTTAATATTTTCAGGTTTAAGAACAGTTAATATAATAAAATATTATCCCTTTCCTATCTTATTTCCTACACCCATTATATTTTTGAAATTTCTTTTCCTTTCTATGTTTTTCCATATCAAATTATTTTTATTTTTTACTGTTTGCCAGTTAGCTTCTTCCTCAAGTGACTCCTGTTTTTTTTCCTGGTCACTTTCTTTACCTACATGTATAACCTCTTTGTCAGTCGCATCTTTTTTGACATTTTCTTGTACAACACATTCTTCTACCTCTTTCTCCTGTATAATTTCATTTTCTTGCACATTCATTTCACATTCTAGCCATGAATGACCAGATTTGCCATTTTTTTTGCAATTTAAATAACATTTCTTGCATTATGCCCTGTTTTACCAAATAAATACCATCTGTTTTATCACATTCACTGATTAACTGATCATTTTTTCCACAAAAATAGCAAGTCTTTGGTTGGCCCCTGTATTTTACAAAACCCCTATTGCCATGAACATAAATAAAACTAGGTACATGCATAACATTATCATTTTCCATTTTCAGTATTACTCCACATTTCCACCCCCAGGCAATAGTCCTCTCTCATCATATATTTTTGTAGTATTCTTTACATATAGTTAATATTCTTTTAGTGCTTTTTCTTCAACTTCCGTAATAAACTTCTAAACTGGATCATTATTCGTTTTTTGTCTGTAAAAAGCTTGCACCACATATTCTGACCATGGATAAAGGTTTTTCTTTTGTTAATATGCACCCAAAAAATGTTCCATGGCCTGACCCGTCTCAAATATCAAGTCACACAGTCTCTTTATTAATTAAAATAAATGCTCTTACCTCGTTTGCTTTCGCACCCAGAGGTGCTATGACAAGAGTCCCAGACTTCATACTTGTCCAAACTTTCTTCTTTCTACTGCTCGCACATACCGTAAACTTTTTTGTTCATTTCTTCTTTATTCCTTCTCCAACAGTTTGTACAAAAGTTTTTCTCTCTGGAACTACTTCTGGCACAGTGGCACAGTCCCTTCTCCTTTTTCTTCTATTTTTTTTCCAGGATATCACTCCATGAAATTGCTACTCCATTTTCTGGCTCACTCTGGTTTAACATTTCTACCAAATAATCATCCCACAACCCCCCACCCCGACTGGAGGGTTGTAATTAAGCATTTTTCAGAGGTAACTGTCTCTCCTTAAAACAATCTCCTCTGAAAATTTTCCTCTGAACCCATCTCTGTTTCAGTTACGATCTCCTTTTCCTCCACTATCACCATTACTTATCCACACACATCATCAGAAAAACACTTCTGGTAGTGATGCTACCATTTTGACTGCATTTTCAACTACTTTCAGTTTCAGTTTCAGCAACAGCTGAATCGGCCATCTTTTCTCCCTGTTTCTCCGGGCTGCCTCCATGCCTGGAATAGGAATAGGAAGTCCATTGTGTCACACACAAACTCTTCTCCCTATTACCACGAGTAGGGGAAATTGCCAAATTCTCCCTAATAGTATAAATACCACCTCACATCTCCCCTGAAAATAGGCCACTGGCCTAGTGGGACAAACCTGGTTAACAAAAGACAAATAAAATAAAAAGTCACTAAGTAAACTGTACAGTTAAAACCTGCTTTATTACAAGTGAACCAAACTATTCATCTGAAAGGCAACCAAAAAGCTTTTTCTCACCATTTCTAAGATGCAATCTGACAGAGACAAACCCAAGACACAAAGACAGGAGGGTTGTTTCCCAGGCAAACTCCACCCAAAACAGTAAAGTCTTATAACCTAGCATGTGATGTCAGGGTGGCTTTTTTATGTTGCCTTGAATTAATTCCTTTCTTCCATCTTCTTTTGGCATTTTTAGGACCAATTTGCTAGCTAGAACCTGGGTTTCACTGGAGATCAAAGCTGCTTGATGTACTTTGAGCACTCCATCAATATGTAACAACATTGTACTGGAAAGCTGCAAATGACAAACTACGAAAATAGGCACTGGAGGCAGTCAAAAGCACGAAAACAACTGACTAATACAAAGATTTAATGAGTTGAAGCACCTTTTGTTTCTATTCTATTCTAAAAGGAAGCACTGAGAATTTTTACATAGCAACATGTCAAAACTGTCCTGCTTTTTATGCAGGGCTCCGTGAGAGGATTTATGAACATCAATACGCTATCAATAGGAATAAACAAGATAATGCTTTGGCGAAACATGTTCAGTCTTATACAGACCACAAATTTAAATTCTCAGTTATAGATCAGGTGAATACAGACGTAAGGGGTGGTCCAGCACCCTTACGTCTGGAAGAGTTGGAACTGTTTTGGCAAATTAGATTAAATGCTTATAATTTCCCCGGGTTAAATGAAACATGTTCCATTAGTAGTATTCTCAAACTTAGGAGTCTTAGACGCTGATGTTGTGCTTCCTTTTAAAATAGTTACTAGTAAATAAAACAAAAATTAAGTTGAATTTTATAGTCATCATTTTTTTAGAATTTAAGTATTAATTAGTAATGATAACTTATGTATAATGTATTTATTTATTTATTTGATTTTACTCAGTGTAAAGATTTAGTACTTAATACTTTAGTATTAGTATGAAGTATACTATACTATTTCATTAGTTTACTAGCATCTTTCTAGTATACTGTTTTGAGTTGGCAATTTTTTGACATTACACTGTTGATAAATTGGTTTAATAGTTCAACAAATTATGAAGTTAATAGTTAGTATTAATGATTTTAGTATTACATGTTATACTTATACATTTATACATTTATATATTTGAATTGTATTCTAATTTGCTGGATTCCTTTAAGAGAATCACTTAGTGGAAGGTAGATATGCTGCAAGCGGTGATTGGTTTGGTTGTTATTATTGCGACTATTTAAATGTGTGTAAAGATGTTCAAAGATTTTAAACTGTTTGTTCTGAGGAAGTTTGCTAATGGAAGCAAACGAAAAGCGCTTCAACTCATTACATTTTTGTATTAGTCAGTTGTTTTTGTGCTTTTGACTGCCTCCAGTGCCTATTTTCTTAGAATGTAACATTGTGGCTGCCTAGCACTCCTGCTCTGTTAGCTACCACACTGTTGCAGTGGTTATATCCCTGGCATGGTTATGCCATTTCTGGGCTCCTGGGCTGAGGCTACATGTACTTATTTAATTGCAGAAAATGTATGAAAATGTATCCACAAAGTACAATCAGAATGGTACAGCAAGGACCTGATGGTCTGGATGGAAAGGGCCAAAAACATAATAACATTACTAGTGACATATGTCAGTTTAACAGCATAAAATTGCCTAGGTTTGGACATCTGAATCATAAGCTTCACAATCAACATCAAACTATGTCATGAAGCACAAGTTATCTTGTAGCATGGCCAATGGCACTTTTCAGTACCAGACTAATCTGATCTGTCGTGAATTTTAAAATTCTATTAGAGGGAAGCAAAATAAAATCATCATGCAAATCCAGGTTTTGTCTTAAATTAGTTATCAAGAGACCCTTTTATCACTGGGATGAAGTTTTTAAATAAGAAAAGGGCTCATCTGCAATTAAAATGGCGTGACTGATTACAAACAGCAATGACCATTATGAAGCATTCTTTTTAAAAACAAAGTCAGTTTCACTGTAGTCCAAGAAGCAGTTTCAGCAAGCAGAACTAAAAACGGCACGCCTTTTTGGGGGAAGGAGGGGCACATAAAATTCTGGAGCTGATCAACCCATCACTCCAGAATCATCCAGCACAGACTGCAGGAAAAGGCAACAGACCAGCCAATCATTTCCCCTGGCTAGCATTAACCTATTCTCTATTTCTGGTAAACAGCTTATGTTCTTTAATCTCTTCCAATTTATTTCTGACCCATGTTACTGTGCTTTTCCCACCCTGCACAAAGACATGCTTCTGAACCTCCTGTTTCCTCCAATTCTTTACAGCTATTTTTGTGTGTGTAAAACTGCACTAAACCGCTTTAATGTATGTGCAATTCCCCTACCAGCACATGAGCACACACAAACACACTAAATCTATCCCTTAAACTGGCCCTGACATTAACCTTAAACACTCACAATCATGCATGCATGCACACAAGCACAAACACACACACTCAATCGATTCTCTTACCTAACCCCTGACTCTATCCCTAACCTACACACATTCACACAAACGCACATATTTAGTATATATCCCATTTACCTTTTTTGGCAAAACAAACATCCATTCAAGAAACTGGATGTTGACATAAATAACCCTGCACTTCTAGCTGTCGACCAAAGCAACACACACACACACACACACACACACACACACACACACACACACACACACACAGAGAGACATAATTTTCTTCTTCTAGGTGCTTTTAGCCATCTTGCCTGCTGGCAATCAAGCTAACTTCTAATTAGATTCTACCTATTCATTCCCATGGATAAACTACAGTATGGTGGATAAATTTGTTCAGAGGGGTGGTCATACAGGCAAACATAAGGGTTGTTTGTAGTCTCACTGTCATACCAGCTATGAGGGTATTCATGCTTGGCCTAACCTCACCCCCTGAGCAGAGTGATAAGCTACTCAATGTCACTGTGGGGAAACAAAATACTCACCCACCACCACACCCCATCCCTCCATGACTGCGCACTCCTGAACAGTCATTAATAATGGTTACCACCAAGCAATGGCTTTGTGAGTCGAAAGCCTACTTCCAAGACATCACCATTCCTTTGAAGGATTGTGGCTGAATGTCTACTGCTCACTCACCAGGATGGGTATGTCCATCCTCCCCTGCCAACTCTTTCAAGCACCAAGCTGCTAATCAAACTCAGCAATCTGTGCCACAGTCAGGACTTTTATTCCTCTACACCAGTAGAACTTTAGCTCCAGGTTTCTCTCCATACAGCAGACAGTCCAGTTGTGTAATTTAACAGGCCACTCAATAAACCATTGAGAAACTGGTTTGTTGGTTCCACTTTTTAATATAAAATAAAAATAAAATCAGTAATGCAACAACAAATTCTCTCCGTACTAAGCGCTTTCACCCACCATCATATAGGGCATCTTCAGAGTAATTTAAGTTGTGTAATTTAACTTACCATAACAGTACATGCTCAAGTAGATCACTGTTGCAGTAACCTAATCTATATAGATTATATCCTGTCAAGGATGTGACAGCCATGCAGCATCAAAGCTTTAGGGCACCTTCCACATGCCCTAACCACTGAATAGCTTAGGAGAGACACAAAGTCAGTAGACAGAGTGCCAAACCCTAACAGCTTTCTTGGCTCAGAGTAAGGGATGCCAGAGGTCTGTTGTCTAGGCATTTGATATGAAAAAAAAAATGTCAACACCCTGGCGAAAAACATAACACAAAAAAGAGGGGGTGGTGGAAAGGAGGGTGCCCCTTCCACAGGAGTGATCTATTCAAATACATATATTTACTGTAATTTAACTTACACAACTGTACTCTGTTAATCACTAAATCACTGTTGCAGTAGCCTAAGCTATCCTGGTAGATTACCAGAGTTTAGAAAGTGAGGAAGGAGGGTCAGAGTCCAGGAGCACCTGGAGAACGAGTCTTAGCAAAATGTCGTAAAATATTTGTAATGCTTTGAAAAGTATATACAGAAGATCAAGTTGCTGTCAATGTAAACCTTCTAGAGTCGATCCCTTTTTCAAAAAGCCACAAAAGAAGCCAATGCTCTGGCAGAATGGGCCCTGACCTTGCCTGGAACTTACTTGGAGAAAGTATATAACAAGGTCCCAAGAAAGCTGATTTGGGCAGTTTTGTGATGGTTCACAGTCCCTGAAACATTGATAGAATTAGTGCAGGCTTTGCAAAGGACTTACTGAAACAAGTATGAACAGTGTTCTCACTCAGCGAAGGGTTTCCATTGGGAAAGGTCATGCATCAGAAAATCATCTCTGAGCCCACTGCTGTTCATACTAGTGATGGACTACATTAGCAAACAAGTCAGAGGGTGCAGATACAAAAAGCGGCTCTGGGGAAGTACAGTTGTGCACACCTACCATAAATGTAGATGTTCGAGTGTATTCACTGTTGCAATCATCACATTTGGGTTATCTGCTTGCAGTAGCCCTCAGTTGGCCTGATTGTCAAAGTCTGGGGTCCTGCGTCGGTTGCTGTCCCATCTTCCATGATGTCAGGTAGTCAGGGGTATAAAGCATGCAGCCAACGCCAATACATCAGTTTTTCTTGCCCAAGATGTCAGGTGCCCCCATAATGGGAAACAATTATATACAAGGTTACATCTCCAACAAAAAAGTAAATACACCAAAAAGCTTTATGCATAGTAAACAAGAATAGAGGTATAGACAACAGAAGTCAGGGGGCTGGAGGGAGGGTAACCAGGACTGCAACAGTGAATACACTCAAACATCTACATTTATGGTAGGTGTACACAACTGTACTATGTTCTTCGTGTTTAACTGTTGCAGTCATCACATTTGGATAGATTCCCAAAGCTAAGGATGGGAGGAGGTAATTAGATAGCATTAGGACCAGCTATAAGGCCCTTCGAGACTGCAGTGGCAAAGCCTGCTCTGGATTTAGAAAAACTGGCAAGTGGTAATACTTGGTGAATGTATGTACAGAACTCCAGGTAGCAGCTTCTAGGATGTTCCTGGTAGGGACACCTCTGAGAAAGGCTGTAGAGGTAGATGCAGCCCTGGTTGAATGTGGTCTTATCCCCTGAGGGTAGTTTTTCCGTGGTGCTTATAGCAGAAATGAATGCAATAGCCTATCCACTTAGAAATGGTTTGCTTTGAAATGGCCTTCCCCTCTGCCCCTGCAGCAAATGCAACCAGCAGTTGTTCAGATTTCCTGAGAGATTTAGTCCTGTCCAAGTAAAATCTAAGTTGCCTGTGCACATCCAAGGAGTGCAGTATTCATTCCCCTTTGTTATGTGGATTAGAAAAGAAGGTTGGCAAATGAATGGACTGATTAAGGGCCACACTGGATACCACCTTGGACATGGAGGGATTGATCCTGAGGGACACCCTGTCCGCATGAAAGATGATGAAAGGCTCCACTGCCATGAGGGCCTGTAATTCAGACACCCTTCTTGCTGAAGTGATGGCTAGAAGAAAGGCCATTTTCCAAGAAAGGAATTTCAACTCTATTTGCAGCTGGCTCAAAGGGAGAGCTTTTCTAATACAAAGTTAAGGTCCCAGGCTGGAGTAGGAGCTCTCCTGGGTGGTCTTAAGTTTTTGGCCCCTTTGAGGAATTGCTTCAGCAGTGGGTGAGAGAAGAGGGGTGGTTCTGTATTGTAAGGTGCTGAAATTGTTGATGCATGAATTTTGATGGAGGAAAAGGAAAGGCCTTGTGAAGCATCTCAGTTAAGTATTGAAGAATCTGAGGTAAATTGGGCACTGCTGTGCCCATCCCCCCGAGTTTGGCTCCAGGAACAGAATCTTTTCCATTTTTCACCATATGATTTTCTAGTACTAGGTCTCCTTGCCTCCAGAATGACAGCCATCATTTGCTTACTGAGGGATGGTAACGGAGAGATCAGGTTATCAGCCAGGCTGCCAGGTTCAGGGTTTGAAGCTGTGGGTGCAGAATCTGGCCCTCCTGCTGGGACAGCAGGGCAGGGGTCAGAGGCAGGTGCCAGCAGTGATACACTGCGCAAGAGGGGGTACAGCAGTGTTGGCATGGCCAGTCTGGTGCAATCAGTATTGTCCTTTTTGATCTTTAGTAGTACCTTGGAGAGGAGAGACGGGGGGGGGGGGGAGGCATAAACTGATAGTTTTTTCCAGGTGAAGGATAGCATCCACTTTCCAAGCTTGTCTGTGGGGAGTCCTTGTGCAGAATTTGTCCAATTGGTGGTTCTGGGGGAGGCAAACAGGTCCATCTCTGGACTCCCCCATTTGTTTTTCAACATGTTGAATATCTTTGGTTCCAGTTTCCAATCATGTGGGTCCATGAGATTTCTGCTTAGGTCATCTGCCAGTGTATTTAGCTTTCCTGGCAGGAACTGAGCCTGTAGGTGCACTTGGTAGCTGAAGGCTGTTTTCCACAGAGCCATGGCTAGTCTGTCGAAAGGGTATGAGTGGATTCCCCCCTGCTTGTTTATGTACCACATAACAGTGGTGTTGTCTGTCTTTACCAATAATTGCTTGGAAGAATGTGGTCCTTAAAGGCTGTCAGAGCATTCTGTACAGCTAACATTTCTTTTTGATTGATATGCAGGTGCATTTGACTTGGGTTCCATTTGCCCTGAATGCACTTCCCTGCCAAGTGAGCCCCCCATGCATAGTCTGATGCATCTATTGTTAGGGTTTGGGCAGCAGGGGATAGAGTAAATGGGCAGTCCCTTGTTTTGGTGGCAGGCCTCTGCCCACCAAAGGAACTCTATCTGTAGACAAGGTATGATAGGAATCATTGACTCTAGATCCTGAGAATGTTGGCACCATAGGCTTTTTAGATGCCATTGTAGTTTCCTCATATGCAGTCTTGCATATGGAATTAGTAGAATGCAGGAGGCCATGAACCCCAGGGCTTGCAGTATTTTCCTTGCAGATAGCTGGGTCTTTGTGGCCAGTAGTTTGAAGTAGGCTGTCAAATGAACTTGCTTCTCTGGCATGAGGTAGGCCATCTGGGAAGTTGTATTCAAGCTTGCTCCCAGGAATACAATTTGTTGGTAGGGTACAAGATGTGATTTATTTTCATTTATGGTGTACCCCAGAGAAGTTAGCAATTTCTGTACAAATGCCAGATGATTCAATAGTATGTCCTGGCTTTCTGCCTGAATTAGACAACTGTCCAGTTATGGATATATTTGGATATTTCTTTGCCTGCAAAATGCAATGAGTGGAGCTAGGCACTTTGCGAATATCCTGGGCGCAGTAGATAAGCCAAAGGGCAGTGCAGAGAACTGATAGTGCATGTAGCCTGCTTTGAAGCGTAGGTATCTTCTGCAAGATTCCCTTATTGGGATGTGCAGGTAGGCTTCCTTTAAATCCAGTGTTGCCAACCAGGCATCCTTGCCTAGCATAGGAAGCAGCTGGTGAAGAGTTAGCATCTTGAATTTTGGGATCACCAAAAATGTGTTTAGGATAGAGAGATCCAGGATAGGACACCGGGAATTGTCTTTTCTGGGTACCAAAAAAAGTCTTGAGTAGAAACCTTTGCCCCTTTCCTCTTCTGGAACAGGTTGAATAGCCCTGATGCTTAAGAGAGAGAGAATTTGCTTTTGAGCCTCTGCCCACTGATTTGGGGGTAGATCTGGCCAACTGTTTGGGGTTGGTAAGGAGTGGAAGTGAAATCTCTATCCTTGGGAAACAATATTTAAAACCCACTTGTCCTGGATAATGAGTTCCCAATTTTTTGCCTGCAGGGCAATCTTTCCCTCTAAAGGAACAGTCAGTTGTGCAGGGCTTGGAAGATTTAAAGTTAAGTCATTGAGACAGTTTTCCATGGGGGGGGGGTCTTACCACTCCCTGCTTTGGAAGTGGGAGCCCCCCACTGCTCAGTCCTGTGAGTACCTTGGGACTGAAGCCTGGGTGTTCTGCTGGCTCTGGGTTTGGACTGAGAAGGGCTGGAAGAGGTAGGAAAGGACCAATTTTTTGAGGGCCAATGCCTACTAAATCTGGGAGACTGTAGTTGCAGGAAATCTTTAACAGTTTGCATAGATTTAGCTTTTTCCTCCATCTTTTTAAGTACTTCTTCTGTTTTGTTGCCAAAGAGGCAGTCTTGGTTTAAGGGAGCATCCAGCAATTTAGCTTTAACATGATCTGGCAAAGATTGCTACTTAAGCCAAGCATGCCTTCTAAGTACAGACCCAGTCACAGCAGCCCTGCAAGATGCTTCTAGTTAATCAAAACCACATTGCAAAGTATGTTTCCCAATTTGTTCAGCAGAATGCATTAAATCCTGTAAATCTTTATTTTCAGCACAGTCAGGAATCAACAATTTTCTGTTTAAGCAATCCAATAATATGCTGCTGATACTTTAACATATGAAACTGGCAGTTTAAGGCCCTAATGGCCAAGGTTGCAGAGGTGTACACTTTCTTACCCCATCTATCCAGCGCCCTGGAATCTCTATCAGAGGGGGTAGGATTTTTGGCAGTAGTAGCCTTAATGCCCTTGGGTCCCTGTGAAATAGTCTCAGGATCCGCAGTAGGATTTTTAAAGAGGAACTTGTGAGAGCCAGGAACCCTGTAATATCTATCAGGTTTTCTGGGAGCAGGAGGTAAAGAGTCAGGAGCCAAGCTAGATTCCGAGAAGGCATCATCAACAATGTCCGGTACAGGGGGTATAGCTAAAGGCCTGTGTTGGGGCAGGAGTAAGAAATCCCTAAGCCTCTTTTTAGAGTCAGAATAATACTGGCTTTCCCAGCGAAAATGCTCCCAAAGAGTATGCAAAGTTTCACCAAAAGAAAAATCATCTGGTGGGGAAGCAGAGGGAATACAGTCCTCTGCATCAGAATCCTCATAGGTAGATAAGGGTAAATCCTGGTCATCAGAGGAAACAGAAATTTCAGAATTCTGATCAGAAGAATCATAAGTAAACTCAGTCCTATGTCTCTTAGAGGGGGAAGGGTGTCTTCCCCCGATTAGAGTAATAAGGTCTTCAGCCATTCTTATCATTTGTTTTTTAGGCATAGAGGCCTGACCATGCGGTCTGGGCGTCAGTTTTCTAGGCATGGATCGAGGTTTAGGCCTTGAAGAAGAAGATGGCGTTGGTTTAATATGCAAGTCAGTAGGCCTGAATACACCCTCAGAAGCCGGTGACTGCAAAGCGGCTCTGGACCCATCCAAGGCAGAGACGTCTGCAGGTTTCACAGTTGAAGCATCTCGCGACATACCGGACTCCGAATGGGTCTCAGTAGAGGCCTGCGAATCTGAAGTAGCGGGTATCAGGGTCTACGAAAGCGCCTCACTGAGTACCGGCGAGCTGGCGACTAGCTTAGGAGAAGCGTCGGCAGCTTTGGACCTATGCGGTCTGTCTCTGTCTTTATGTTTGCGTTTTTTCGGACTCTCAGTAGTCGGATGGCTTACCAAAGCCATATCTGGATAATTGAACCAAGTACCAAAATATTTAAAAGCGTAAATAAACAGACGCCGAATAGTTTGTTTAAATAAGGCACACAGCCGACAGTGAGTTACAGGTCAGGGCCTAAGCAAGGAATGCAGTACGAATGAAAATCTTTATGAGGTATTTGCTTCCCACAAGAAATACAATTATTAACTTTTTATGACATCGGTTTAGAGCAAGAAAAGGTTTCCCCGACAGGGTACATAGTTTAGTTGAAGACTTTGGTTCTAAAACTCGAAAATGAAAATTTCAGGAGTTGGCTGACCGGCACTTGTGAACTGCTTCTGTTTCGGGCACCGCATGGCAAGAAAGACTGATGTAATGGTGTTGGCTGCATGCTTTATACCCCTGACTACCTGGCGCCATGGAAGATGGTACAGCAACTGACGCAGGACCTAAGACTTTGATAATCAGGCCGACTGAGGGCTACTGCAAGCAAATAACCCAAATGTGATGACTGCAACAGTGAAACACAAGAACATCTGCCTCAAGAGGTGTTGAGAGAATAAAGGCCGATACATCTAGATGAAGGCTCAGATAGCTGAAGCATGAATCTTGACAGAGGAGCAAGACAAACCTTTTTGGAGGAGCTCTGTCAGGTAGTCCAGAACCAGTGGTAAAGAGGCTGTAGTGCTGGAAGTGCCCTTGCTGGAGCACCAGCAGGTGAATCTCTTCCACTTAGAGGAATAAGATTTCCTGGTGCTTGGGTCTAACAAGCCTCCTTAATAATGTCTAACACCTGATTTCTGAGGACTGAAGAGCTATCTGCCTTTGAGGAATCAGCCATGCTGTTAGCTTGAGTGTGGCCAGGCCTGGATGCAGGAGCTTCCCTCCTTGTTGTGTGAGAAGGTCTGTGGTGGAGGGCAGGGGCAAGGGAGGATGCATGCTCATGCTGAAAAGCATGGGGTACCAGTGCTGCCTTAGTCAGTCTGGGGCAATCAGGAAAGCCCTTGGTCCTTCCTCTCTGATCTTGAGTAATACTCTGGGTATCAGAGGAAGTGGGGGAAAGGCATACACAAACAGGATGTCCCCGTAGAAGGAGAGGGTGCCCACCCTCCAGGCTTTTTGGTGAAACTGTCTTGAGCGGAATTTGGTCAGCTGACGGTTCTGGTTGCTTGTGAAAAGGTCTACGTCTGGTTCCCCCCAGACGTGACTGATCTTTAAGGTCTCCCTGTACAATTGCCACTCATGAGGATCCATGATCTGTCTGCTTAAGTGATCTGCCAGGATGTTTTGCTTCCCTGGAAGGTATTGAGCTATGAGATTCAGTCCCAGATTGGAGGCCGACTACCTGATTTCCATGGCAAGGCAACACGGGGGTAAGCATGAGTGAGCATGACTGCCCCCTGTTAGTTGATGTACCACACGACAGTGGTGTTGTCTGTCCTGATTAACAGTACTCCGGGTGACAGATGCTTTTTAAAGGTTAGGATAGCTCTGTGCACCACTAACATCTCTTTCAGATTTATGTGGAGACCTATAACTTCCTGTTCCCAAAAGGCCTGGGCTTGCAGAGTTCCTGCGTGGGCTCCCCAGGCAATGTCTGAGGCATCCGTGGTCAAGGTTTGCTTGTGTGGACGAAGGACAAAGGGAAGGCCCTTGTTCAGGGAACAAGCCTGGGCCCACCAGAGGAGCTCCTTCCTTAAGCAAGAATTAGTGGGAGTTGGTCCTCCAGAAACTGGGACTGTTGGCACTAGAGGTTCCTTAGGTACTGCTGCAGTTTCCTCATAATCAATCTGGCAAGGGGTACCAGCAGGATGCAGGAAGCCATGTATTCTAGGACTTGCAATATTTTCCTGACTGTGAGGTGGGTCTTGTGTTCCAGCTGTTGGAAGTAGGACTGAAGAAAGGTCTGCTTCTCGGGGGGGGGCGAGGAAGGCCATTTGTGTGGATGTGTCTAGTAGGGTGCCCAGGAAGGTAATCCTTCTTGTGGGTAGTAGCTGGGATTTCTCTAAGTTGATGGTGAATCAGAGTGAGGTCAGTAGGGTCTTTACAAAAGAGACATCCTGTAGGAGCTTTTCCTTGGTTTCTGCCTGAATGAGGCAGTCGTTGAGGTAGGGGTAAAAGTGTATTGCTCTCTGCCTGCAGTAAGCAATGACTGGAGACAAACACTTTGTAAAGACTCTGGGAGCAGTGGATAAGCCAAAGAGCAGTGCAAAGAACTGAAAGTGCTGGGACCCTGCTCTAAACCTTGGGTAGCTCCTGCAGGACTGTCTGATAGGAATATGCAGGTAGGTATCCTTCAGATCTAGGGTCACTAGCCGCCAGGCTTGTGGTAGGAGAATAGGTAGTAGTTTTTGTAGTGTCAACGTTTTGAATTTTGGAACCAGAAGGGACAGATTCAGGGTGGAGAGTTCAAGGACAGGGTGCCATATGCCCTCCTTTCTGGGGACCAGGAAAAGTCTTGAGTAAAATCCCTTCCCAGTCTGTTCCTTGGGCACGGGTTCTATAGCGCCCTGGGCATAAAGCTTTTGGATCTGATAAATAGCTTATGCTGTTTGGTCTGCAGGGATGTCTGGCAACCTGACCTCCTTGTTTTTTCTTTGAAATAGAATCTGTCCCCTCTAGTAATAATTTTCAGGACAGGACCCATAGATCTGAGGTGATGGCCTGCCAGTTTTCTAGGAAGAGGGAGAGTCTTCCTCCTAGCCTGTATGGAGACCTGGGGATGGGGGGGGTGTAGGGAGTCATTGTGAGTCCCTGGTGAAGGTAGTGGGCTTAGAACTCCCCTGTCTTGGAGCGGCAGTGGACCACTGCCTAGTTCTTTGTCGCCTTTGTGCCTGCGGCCTAGGGGTTCTGTCCCTGCATCCCTTTCTCCGCATCGGCTTTGCTTGAGAAGGAAAGGACCAGTGTTTAGTAGGGAACTTTCTACTGAACCTGGGTGGTTGCACCTGCAAAAAATCCTTGACAGTCTGCATGGATTTGGCTTTGTACTCCATTTTCTTGAGGACCTCCTCAGCCTTGGGGCCAAACAACTGCTCCTTATCCAGAGAGGCATCTAAAAGTTTGGATTTTACCTGGTCAGGTAAAGGTTGCTCCCTTAACCAGGTTTGCCTTCGGATAATTGATCCTGTTGCTGCAGCCCTGGTAGAGGCTTCTAAGGCATCAAAACCACAATGCAAGGAGTGCTTTGTAACCTGAGAGCTAGACTGTATGAGGTCTGTTAATTCTCTGGTAGTGCTACTGTCAGGCATGGCAGATATTTTCTGTTTAATGAGTTCCAGCACATTCTGCTGAAATTTTATCATATGAAATTGACAATTTATTTCCCTCACAGCTAAAGTCGCTGAGGTGTAAACCTTTTTACCCATCCTGTCTAAAGCTCTGCTTTTCCTTGTCAGCTTGGATGGGGTTTTTAGAAGAGCTAGCCCTAGCTCCCTTAGGGCCATGAGTAATTACTTCAGGGTCTGCAGTGGGGTTTTTAAAAAGGTATTTGTGTGAGTCTTGCACCCTGTAGTATCTATCAGATTTCCTGGGTGCTGGAGGGAGAGGATCTGGACAGAGGGAAGATTCTAGGAAAACATCCTCTACCCACATCGAGGATAGGAGGAATGGCCAGAGGCTTATGCTGAGGAAAATCAAGAAATTCCCTACGTCTCTTTTTAGACTGGGGGTAGTCCTGGGCCTCCCACTGAAAATGCTCTTTGAGGGTATTAAGGGTTTCCCCAAAGGAAAGGTCCTCAGGGGGAGAGGCAGACAGAATGGGGTCATCAGCATCAGAGTCCTCAAATGCTGCTAATGGCTGGTCTTCCATGTCCGACTCCTCTAGAATAGAATCAACTGATTCCTGGTCAGTGACGACCTCTGGGGAGGTGTCTTTCTTTTGGCTGGTGTAGGAGGGTGGGGTTGGTTATCCCTGATCAAAATCATCAGGTCTTCTGCCATTCTGAGCAGTTGCTGAAACTGAGGGTCAGGCTGGATAATAGTAGGTCAGTGGCTGGGGCCCTTGGAAGGGACCTTTTTGGGGGTAGATTTAGGCTTGAGCTTAGCCGGGTCAAAAGCCTTATAGAGTTAATTTGACAGGCAGCATTGTCGTCGGTCTAATTCTGACTTCGGATGTCGGTGGGGGCTCAGCGGAAGCTGCTACCTGCAAAGTGGCTTCAGACCCAACCGTGTGAGGAAAAAGCGGCATCCTGGCAGGAGGAGGCTGATCCAGTGGCATACCAGACTACGAATGGGTCTCGGTAGAGGCCTGCAATGGTTCGTCGGCTGTTGTCAGGGACTGCGAAGGCACCTCACTGAGTTCGGCTGTAGCCTTGCTTTGAGTAAAAGTTAACTGTTGTCCAGAGTCGTCAGAGAACCTAACTTTTAGAGGCCTATCCTTATCTTTGTCCTTTTTCTTCCTAGGTAGGTCAAAAACTGCCTGACAGACAGACGCCATTTGGCATTGCTGGCAAGACTGACTAAAATGCCTCGCTACAATATCAGCTTTTATTCTTATAGTACGAGCATTAAAGAGGACACAGAACTGACACCTTGGGATGTCATGGTCTGGGCCTAAACAAGTGACGCAGAGAAAATGGAAGTCTCGGTGGAGATTTGCTTTCCACAACTGAGACAGTTATTAACTTTCTCTGACATCAGTTTAAGGCAAGAAAAGATTCACCAACAGGGTACTTAGCTTTAGACAGTTGTCCTCACTCTGGCAACGGCCGACCAACCCACTCGCAAAACTGCTTTTTCTTTGGGCTCCATGGCAAGAAAGACTAATGTAATGGCATCGGCTGCCCATCTTTATAGCCCTAATGACCTGACGTCAGCCATACTCACAGAACAGCTGACACAGGAGGGAAACTTTTACTTTGGTATTCGGGCCAGCCGAGGGCTACCCAGCAGGGATAACCCAGAAGTGATGACTGCAACAGTGAAATACGAACAGCAGGGATCAAGAGAAGATAACAAGCAGTCTGAGGTGTGTGACTTGGACACAGCAGAATCACTTATTGGCAGCTTTGGCAGGGAGGAAGCCAGATTTACTACCAAAAGACTGCCACAAAAATTCTTCCTTCTTGACGACAGGGGAGGAAAGAACTGAAGTGCCCAAATCCTGCTACATTTTATCACCAAGAAAAGTGCCTGACAGGGGAGGGGGTAACAAAACCTTTAATAGTCGTTGGACCACCTGATAAAAAAATTTCCACAGCTTTAAAAATGTTAAGTGACAACCTCCAAAACCTTAAGCCCAAGCTATTATCTTTAATTTTCTGCATAAAAATAGCAGATTGTTTCAGAAAAAAAAAAGAAAATATTTTAAAACAGTTTTCCCCCAAACAAGTCAACCTTATAAAAATAACATTTGTGAAGTAAAATTTTAGTGGTAACCACTACAAACACAATTCTTAGCCGAAAGTTTACTTATCTGCCCAGCTTTGGTAAAGTTCTAGTTGACCATCAATCACTTGAAGCCTGCAGACACACCTCACTTTCATGGCAAGAAAGTCCTGAAGGCTTGGGCAACTAACCACTGCCTTTATATGCCTCTCCTTGAACTGTTTAGCAGTTAGGGCATGTGAAAGGTGCAGTAAGGTTTGGATGCAGGCTGGTTGTCCTTGGCAGGATATAACCCATATAGCTTAGGCTACTATAACAGTGATCCAATAAAGAGCATCTCGGGGTCATTTAAAATGCTGTCCTATGAACCCGTTCCATTCTAACTCCTTATAATGTATGGATCTTCTAGAAATGCACATATGTATTAAAAAGTTAAGATAAAACTTGTAAAGACGTGCCGGTTATACAAGAAAGCACTGCTCTAATCACAAATGTTTGCTGGCATTGATGTGCTAATCTTAAATCATTTTCAGTACTGAATGCTAAAGATACTTTTACTCTCACTCTTTATGTCTGCGTTTTTAAAATCAGGATAGGTGTCTTCTAGAGGTTACAGAGCTGAACAAAAACAAACAGTACATATAACAAAAATGTGCACAACAGTGAAAACATTTCAGTTGAAGCAACAGTTAATCCTTTAAGACGTATGCAGTTAGTAAGAATAACATTCTTCTACATACGTTTTGCCCCCATACCTGCTGACCATCAAAGCTTCCCCATCATTCAGGCAGGCATGGAAATAGTTTGTGCCCTCACTGGCATCTCAACAATAAAGGCATTTCTAGTAAGGTCCTAACTCCACTCCTACTGGCAGATGTTAAGTACCCATGTCATGGTGGGACCTCCTATACCCTCACTGCACACGTTTCCTCCCACATGCTAATAACAGCTACTTTCACCAACTTGGAATGGCTAAGCCTTTCACAGTCCTGACACTTTTGGTGCCATGCAAGCACAGTGATCAGCTGAGCAAAAGCTTCTGTACCGCCTCCAGGAATGGGTGAGCCAGTGATAGCAACACCCACCGAGCCTCTCCTTGTCTCATGCAGTGCCCAAGCCACTATTCAGACCAATTCATATCGTCCTACTCCACAGAGAAAGGCAATAACAACAACAATACAGTATATGTGTGAAACAACAACAGTGATGACAAAAAATCAAAGTGCAGCTACAAAACACTGCAGATCTGAATTAAAATAAAATTAATCCACACCAATCTACTTAAGCATTTAATCTAAAAGCCATAAATGTCTTGTACACGAGTATCAAATAAGATTCTTGTGACAATAACTCATGTTTAATAGCAGCACTAAAATGAACAGAAATGGTCAACCAATCCACATATCAGTCGTGTTTCCGTAGTCACGTGTTGCAACTAAACTCTGGGCTGACACACTGTTCACCTAGCAAATACGTTTTAGGAGCAGAACGTAATGAGCTTAGATATACATCATATGCCAATCAATTACACAAAGAAAAATTATCTATGCAATGCCCCCTAAAAAAAAAAAAAAAAAAAACACACTCAACTTTAAAGCCATAAAATGAATATACCCTTGTTCAAAATAAACATTACTGGGACAAAAACACTCCCATAGCTACACCACTAAAGCAAAAATTATAAAAATATAATAAACTAAATGCTTGCACATGTTTTTGTCCCTCCCAAAAACACAAGTGGCTGTCTGCTTTTATAATATATTGATGTAAAATGGAGATATACACTGGGCAGCCACTTAAAGTTACTCAGTTATCAGGCTGCTGGACAAAATGTGCACATTTGTGTAATAAATGACATGTACCCTTAATACAAGACTTATGTCATATAATGTTTTAATACAGAATCCAAATAAGATTCCTTCCTTAAGGGTAGAGATAACTGGACTTTCTGGTAGACTTTATACACTTTTATGCATCTTGGAAAGCACCCCAAAATAAGGATCTAATGAATTATTTACATACAACTGCTCCACAACTTGTGCTAAAAAGGTAATTACCTCCAAGCAACACATCATAAATGCTCCCCCCACTCTAGGGCAGACACATATGTGAGGACTGAGTCAAAGGTGCAAGACCTAAAAAACAGCCGCCCCGAAAAGTTTTCTTACCGCCAGACACAAAAGCAGACTGCTGCAACAGTCACTAGTAATCTTGGCTTGGGACCTGCACTACAAAATCCTCATGTACTGAACAGGGCATGGTATTACAAAAAAAAAAAAAAAAAAATGAAACAAAATGAATGTCATGAATCGTGGTGCTTGAAAGCATAGACATACTGGCTTCAAGCTTTGAGACCAGGGACAGATCTGTAATCAAATGATTAGTTGCCATACAAGGGCAGACGGACTCAGCAGGTCCTCTTATTGATCAAATTTTCATTGAAAAAAATGTCCTCTCTTGGTGGAGTTGAATCTTCCAGCAGTGCTTCAGCCCACCAGCAGCAAATAGTATTTTAAACCAAAACTTAATACAGCTGTTTTGTCAACTCACTTGACGAATGTGACAGATGTCATTTCTTTTAGATGCAGAACATTTTTTTTGCACCCCAAAAGGGAATTTTACTCCCATTTCACATGAGATTATTTCTGCCACCTGCATTTATCAGACAGCTTCATAAAAATATGCCAAATTCCTTACCAATAATAATAATAATCTAGAAAAATTTCAGGCCTGCAATCTTTTGTTTGCAGCCTTGGAGCTTGTTTCACAATTAATGAACATAACAGCTTGAGGTTAATAGTTACTCCTTTTTGGTTGCTTGCTTCACACAGGATTAAGATACTAATATATATATATATATATATATATATATATATATATATATATATATATATATATACTGTACTTTAAGCATACAAAGAAATGACAGTGTTTGGCAACTTCTGCCTTACAATGCGGGTAATTTTCAAACACATTTTTTAGTGCTTCAGGACTGTTTTTGTTGGCTAGAATCTACAAAGAAGTTACTACACTGCATCCATTTCTCACCTTTTATTTCTCCATTTATTTGAATATATAACTCCATTGCTGCATTCTATTTACAGTGGAAGAGACATTTGGGCAATGACAAATGCAAGTTTCTGTTTACTTTGGAAGCCTCTTCAAATGAGTGAACTACTGCTGGGCACATATACAAAAGTATTTGTCATCCTCTTAAAGCTAGCTACCCTCGTCTCAATGAGAAAAAATTCAAAGGCACAGTTTTAAATACTATCACTTCCAGATTTGCTGGAGCATCTGAAGGACACTAGCATTTATCATCCAAGAAAAACATGGGCAAGGGGGCTTTCAGATGCAGTTGTATCAAAAGAAAAGTTGGCATAGTAGCAACAAAGATAAGGGCTACACAAAAATGCCAAGCAAATGGTACACTACTAGAGGACAGGAACACTCATGCTCATGCGATCACACACCAACAAGGGTTTTCAGCACATATAAAACACAGATTAACTTCACCTGCCGTGAAACACTTGACAAAACTTGTTTTCTGAAACTGCAACTTTAGAATATAGTTTGTAGTATAGAAGTAAACACTTCACTTACATATAATAGACATCAGTGGATATAAAAAGCATACAAGCCCTGAAGAATAAACTGCAGCTACTTTGTGATACAGAAATACTAATATGTGGAGTTCTATTCTACCAAATACTTTTCAGTAACAGAAACAGAAAAAAAGGACTGCTACGTAAGCCAGGTTATTTTTAGTCCACTTTAATACTATCAAGAATAACAAGCAGACTCCCCCCAAGACTAACACACAGCTGTGCTGTAGAGTATCTGATAAAGATGTGCCAGAAAACAACATAGTAGAAAGGAACAGGGAGCAACGCAGGAGAAAGCAGGTGACCCATGGCCCATACACAGTCGTTTCACTTTTTACACATTCAGGTAAGATGAAACCTACATTCCTAACAATGAACCTATGAGGCAATGATGCCAGTGGAAATCAAGAGAAAGACAGCATTCTGTACACTTTACATAATCACAGAGATTACATAATCACTGAGATTACTGAAACACAGTCGTATGAGCTGAAGATGCCAAGAATCATATCTAGGATATTTCAACAGCGGACACAAGCATTGTTGCCTCACAGCAAGAGGCTCTCCTGTTCGATTCACTGCTGGAGTGCCTTCTGTGTGGAGTTTGCATGTCCTCACCGCAGTCGAGTGGACTCCGAATGCCATGCGTGAATGGGCGTGCCTTCGCTGAAGGTTGGGCGTCGGGCTTGCAACTCAGCACCATAAAAAAAAAATCTACTGCCAATCATTAGCGGACCGGAGTTCTGCTGTGGCGACCCCTAACCGGGAAAAGCTGAAAAGACAAACAACACAGGGCTGATGCAAACACAGACATCCTTCACCTCTCCTGAAAGCAAAACTTCAGGGTTGAATGTTACCCAGAAATACCAATCAAAGGAGTCTGCACCTACTGTCCTGTCAATCAAAACACACAATACATGTTAGCCGGACCTGTACATATACTCGGCAGGCATATCTGAAACAAAATTTAATCCATTTGCTCTCTCCTTCCTGCGACTTAAGGATGTTTATTTGTTCTTGTGGGATGGCTAGAGGACAGACTGTGACAGCAGTCGAAGAGTGGAACACATATGGGCAACTTCTGAGGAATAAATCACTGCAAGCTTATCAAAGCAGAACATCTGAAAATAAAAATGGTGTAGTTTACATGGATACACTTGTAACTAATGTTTCAGCGTGCAAAACAGCATCCAAACTGTTTTCCTAGTTTTGTTAATTAACAATAAGACACTTTACAGAGCTACTTGGTGATAAGAACAGTGCAATTTCAAACTTGTTCATGGAAAAATATCTTGCAATCAGAGACTGCCTCTGGTTGAGTAAGTAAACCCACACCTGAATTTAATAATTAACAACCATGTTCCATGTGTACTGTATTAAGACTGCAGAGTTTAGTGCTCTTTGCCCCGAACTGTGACTTCCATTTAAATAAGCACATGGAAAATAAGCTTTAATGTGGACTGCAAGATCAGGGAAGTTGTATACAGAAGTATGGGGGATGCATAAATATAAGCATTTCCTTGGCAGGCACTAAAAGGGGAACAGATATGAAGCCATTACTGATAAGCTGCAGATGCTCTAATCATATGACAATACAGTGCAGAAAGCTAACGAGACACTTGCTAATGCAGTATGAACAGTATCTTCAACAAAAGGAGAGATTAGGAAACTGCCTACCACAGGTTCACCAAGCAGTAATGCGCAGTTCCGTTGTGTGCAACTATGGAAGTGCACGGATCATAGATAGCAAGACAACCAACTCCACAGGATCTTCACCATTGAGCAGTAATGAAGGCAGAGGAATAAACACTGAAGCACATCATAGTAAAGTACCTTAGGTTAAAATCTAATTGGCAGAGGTGGTGGGAAGACCGTCTTCACTCCTCAGAGGTGGTATGTCCTCCCCATATCAGCGTGAAACCAAAGGCAAAAGTTATGAAGTGACTGCAGTAAACAGTACGTTCCATACATAGCCATTATAGTTTTCATGTATTCTGATGAGACCTGAGGTTTTAACTGCTCAAGCAGTGATGAAATCCCATCAGAGTGGCTGGTCTGAATAAACAGTCGATAGTGGTGAGTCCTCTTCTAAATCAGATCCTTCATCCTCCTCCAAGGATGACTCATACTGCTTTTTTTCAAATGTAGAGGGGCAGGAAAATGGGCCAAAAGAAAGAAGGCTTCAAGAAAGACAAGACGTTACGTAAGCCTGGAGAAAAATCAAGCCAGTCTTTCTAATGGGACATCCACTGAGGAGGGACATGCTTATTTTTTTGTTTCTTCTTCATCAGGATGTCTGCTTGAGCAAAGTATGGAGGTAAGGAACCTTGCTGGAAAATTATCACACTGGGTACCCCTCGTCTCATGTAGCAGTTGAAGATTCAGTCTCATCAGATGTGTGAGCGACAGTTGCCATATCGGTCTTCAGTAGGGGTATGTTAGTGGGCATCTCTACACAGGTTGGACATATCACTGATTCTTGTTGCAACACAGCGGGTATGTCCAACTCAGACTGGGCAGCAGAAGTATCCAGTTTCAACCTTTTGAACTTCTTTTTGGGTGCAAAGGGGACATCCACAGCCAAGGGTTCCACTATTTTGGAAAGCACAAGGATCTTGGGATACTGGTTCAGCCTCCCAAGCAAAACAAACACTGAGTGGAGTTCTTTGTAAGGAATTTACCTTCCACAATCACACTTCCTTCTCTAAATGACATGAACAAATCTTAAAGAAGAAAAAAGGTTCCCCAATGGGGCACTTATCTGACCAAGCCTTCGCAGTGTTAACACAGTGTGGCACACAACACAGTATTCAGACCAATGATCGTGAAGCTTCTGCATTCAAACTGGATGCAAGATAGTCTGAGGATTCTATACTTACATGTTCACTTATGTACCTATTTGCCCATGGGCTGAGGTCATATCCTGGACATATGGGGCATCAAGAAGGTTTTCTGGGTTTGGTACCCCAGCTGGACGTCAGGTCACCCTCATCAGGATAAGCTGCAATACTGGAATACTGCAACATTGATCTAAGGAAGGACATCATAAGACAACAGCTATGACTCAAGGAAAGACATACAGGAAAAAGGATCTGGGAGTCGCATGTCACTCCAAGACTGAATCATGCTATGCCATGAGAAGTAAAAAGACCATGATAAACAACATGCTTACATGAACACAGCTAAGGAGTAGGTTCAATATAGACAGAGATCATATTCGCAGTCTGCAAATAGCACTGACAAGGTAACATCGTAAAGTCTTTATCCCAGTCCTGGTTGCTATTCAGAGAAGAGGAAATGAAGCAAAGAGAGTGAATGATTCATGAGAAATTACTTGTAAATGCATGACATGTACACACAGAATGAGAATAAATGGAAAAGGCAGCTGGGTAAGGTACAGATATGCTATACTGCAGGTGGAGGTTCAATAGTGGAGGGAAAAAAGAGGAAATGTCATTGGTATATTGGCCAAATTAATACTAACCAATTGTGAATACCACTTAAAGTCTCACACAAAGTGTCACAGGTTTGCCAGGATTAATACTGTTAAAAAAATAAACAAATGATTGATGACAGTCTGGATTTCAGAAGAAAAAAGTAGAAATAAAGTCAACCAGAGCTGGCAACAACAAGGGGCAAAACTGAAGACTAATTTATGAAAATACTTCTGCATGGAGAGGGTGGTGGAACCAAGGAAGGAATAACCAGAGGGGACTACTATTGTGTGGAACATTGGAGATCAAAGACATCAGGACCACGTGAAAGGAGAAGGGAGCATTTATACAGGGTCTATCTACTGAATCTGGACAGACTCAGACAATGACACATTTCCTCAGTCACAATCTTTTTAAAAGGAACAATTTCTGCTTCCATAACAATAAGAAAAGTAATTGTTACTACTGAAGGCTATTACAACAAACCTCCTCAGGCTGCACAGCTTGCTGACAGAAGGAAATGATGGAAACACATCTAAAATGTTCCAATTTCTGTGGAGGAAAAAAAAAAAAAAAAACAGAAACCCAATCCAGAAATTGCCAGCATCCTGTTTGCTGGATGTAAACAATTATATGCCATTTCTGAATATCAAACAAATTTATACAAGATGATGGTGTTGCAAATGTATTAGAACTGTATATCATGTGTACATCAAACTGCTTTGTACAGGCGTGTGTGTTGAAATGGTATTTGTAAAGTGCTGCGTTTGAAATGTAACCACATGCATACTCTGCCTACTGCCGAGAACAGAAATGTACACGCTCTATTGTAACCACATGCATACTCTGCCTACTGTAGAAAACAGAAATGTATATGCACTATTGTAACTGTTTAAATGCATCTGTTTTAACAGAGGAAACTGGAGGATTAACCTCAGTCCAGCAAACTTTAGAAAATATCTGAAATTAAATGCCTTTATAGGCTACGCCATAAAGATGCTATCTCACAGGTTTCAATGTGGCCAGAGACACAAAGTCTGTACTAGGTGGCTTTCTGTATTGTCTTTGGGGTGAACTAATTACTACTCTGAAAGCATGACGGAATGCAACTGTTTTATGACTTCCAGCACCTGCCAAAGTTCTGAGCAAAAGCCCTTGTATGTGTACTTTTACAGGTAGGTACTAAGTCCTGCAAGCTTCAGCAATGAAGGTTTTACCTGGGAACTAGAAGTCAGATGTCAAGAAATGATATAATTCTGTAAGCTATCCCAGCAGTAATATTGGAGATATTATTTTGAGAAGTCTCTTAGTGAGACAGAGCATTCTGCATTCTTGTCTTGGATCTGACAAGAACCATTCACCACCCCATCTGCGTTGCTCTATTAGTAAGACTTTAAGGTTTAGTAATTCTCTAAGATACAGTCAGTAATACTGTTAAGCTTAATTTAGATATTATTTTTCTTTATTTGGCTAAGCCTGTCCTGCAGTGTTATTTTTAAATATTTCCTGCGTTTTGAACTCAGATGTCACTGTGAATATATACTTAGTATTCTCTTGCTCTTTTATTATTAAATATATTTAAACCTTTCATTGTGGCTGATATTTGTAGAGATATTTAAGTTTTGAGAGTACTTGCATACTTATTCGGTGACACTGTGTGGGCCACTCCTAATAGCCTCGCTCTTGGTCAAACTACCATTTGTATTAATATTACACAGTAAAACTGGTCACCCTTTAAGGGCCTTACAGTAGCTGTCAAGGAGTGACAAGTGGCAGTGGAAACTACCATTTAGTCTGGTCTGAAGGGGACATAGCTAGTAAACCTATGCCAGCCTTTCCCAGGTGTGCGTGTGCGTGTGTGTGTGTGTGTGTGTGTGTGTGTGTGTGTGTGAATCAAACCTCAAAGAGTGTGCGTGTCAGCTACTTGGGCAGGGACATGAAGTAATGGCTGGACAGAGAGGGTGCTGAAGGTTTTGGCTTGGTCACTCAGCTGAGATCTCAACTCTATAGCTGTGCCAGTGGGGAATCTTATTGGGGATCTGGAGAAAGAGTGAGAAACCAGCCCCGGACTGACTGTGGTCTGTGTGTGCTCTTAAGGGAAACTGCACTCTATGCAGAGAGCTGCATCTGGAAAATGCTGTGTGTTCACCTATTATCCTCCCAATGAATGTCCCCCCACAGATGCCAGTGGTGAGGACTGAGGTTCCTTGATTACTGGCCCACAGGTGTGACAGCCACTTCACATATTGGTTTGCAGTGGTGGGTCACTACAGATGCTTCCTCTAACTGCACCTTGCTCATATTCCTTACTACCAACTTCTGTTAAAAACAGATAAATAAAAACTCAATATAGGCAATTCCAAGTGTCCTGTGTGTTGAATGGTTCCTTTAACTGTTATATGCTTACCTTCCCCATCACTACACCCAAAGCTTACAACCACCATTTAGAGAGCTACCTTTGCTGTGGCTAACCAGGTCCACTCTGCCAAAAAAGACCCTGTGGGTAAACCTTCCAACTCCAGGTCCTGAACCTCACCTACTTTCAGCAACAATAAAGCATGGACACTGTTAAGTTCCAAAGAGATGTAGTAGTGATTAAAAACAAGGTATCAAGTTGACAAAACAGACCCTCACTCTAATGAATCCATGTTCTCCAGGTCCATGGCAGCAGAACAGAAAGTCCAGTAGCCCTTTGTTCTCTAGTATAAGCACTCCTACTGCAGAGTCCATCCAAACCTCCCCAAGCCAGTGCTAGCAGTCTGTAGCATGCTGACCTATGCCTCCATGACATCACTAGGTGGGGGGTCCACAGCGTGGTTCTATCCTCTCTCACCTCAGAGAAGTCTTCAGCAATCCCAATACACTCCTGAAGTTGGTAACTGGCATTAGATGGAAAACTAAGCTCTAAATAAGATGCCTGACCTACAAAGATTTTAAAAAGACCATTAGTGCTGCCTTAAAGACAAAGCAAGTAAACATTCTTAGTAGTCCAGAAGTCAAACTTACAAAAGTCACGTAGTCTGCACCACCTTAGCTGCAGCACTCATACTTGAAGAATTATATAAAGTTTTCCTGTTTGTTTCATGCTGTTACTTGCATTTACATGCATGCATACCACAGTTCATTTCACTATTTATGGTAATCAACTAGCCTTATTACTGTATTTACTGAGTACAATAAATACACAAAGACAACTGTTTCAGTTAATACGCTTTACTTTCACATTTTCTTTTCAGACTTACAAGCATGCAACACAGATGCTGTCAGCTCTCTATGGCAAATACCCAAAGCTTGTTTACTGTTACACTCATATTTATACCAAAAGGTCTGATATTTTTCTCAAAGTCTGATGTATAACAGTTTTCTTTTGTCCCCTTGTCCTTGGTTCTTTGTAGTTTGATGATCCATGGAAACTCAGTCTTGCATTATCTGAAACGTTGTGTTCCAGCACTATCTGAAACTTGATGTTACATCTCTTTACATCATTGATGTCCTTCCAGCTGCCATATGCACAGTTATTTTTACAGACTTTGTTTCTCAACAACATACTTTTCTACATGGATGCCAAAATCTAATAAGTTATGCCAGCACACTTACTACTTTTTATTTTTCAGCATTTTATACTATTCCTAAATTAACCCTTCATATCATTCTTGCAGCTTTTTATTTAAGCTAATAATCATGCTAGCAACAGTTTGAAAAGACAGTGTATACTAAAATTCTTTCAGTTCCCCGTTTTTTTTATTTGTTTGAGGAACGGACTAAACTTCAGTTAAAGAAAAGACTGCATTTGTTTATTTACAATCATAACTTGTTGAGCCATTGCAACTCTTTGTAACCTGCAGCATATAAAACAATTCCAAGCTGTCATTATTATTATGATCCCTAAAACTATTAACACAGGATGTATTAACCAATTTAACAATTTAGTTCCAGATGATGACCATTCTTTGAATATGTCCCACTAATTACGGGCAGTGTCAGCTTCTGTTTTTGTCTTTTACTATTAACACTGGGTTATTTGAAACCACAAACTGTGGTGTCACTTTAACAAACCTTTTGACATTTGAAGGCAATATTATCTATTTACACAGCATTTTGTTAAATTTAGATACATTACTACTAAACTGTAAGGTATTTACGTATTATCGCAACCAGATTTTAGAGAAAATACTACTTGCTTCCTGATATCGAAATCTGACCATTAGTGGTTTACAACTGTCATATAGTGCGTTTCCTTTACCAATAGCATTTTTATTTTCAGCAGTGTTTTCAATAAAATGTACAAAAAAAAAAAAACCACGCTGTTGTTCCTTTATACACTTCACTGCAGCATGTCGCTTACTGAAAGTCTGCCCGATGAACGTTCCTTTTTTTTGTGGCAGCAAATGGTAATGAATAACGGCGGTCAGAATTGCTTTTTGGTTTCAGGTATCACAGCTGTGTCATTGCTTTCCTGAGATTCATACAACACAGTATTTTGCTTAGTTTAACGTGTTTCTGGGATTAAAAAACACACAGAGAGACGCCTCCTCACCATTTGGAGTTGTAATGGAAAACATGTAGCATGACACGCACTTTGACAAGAAAGAGAAAAAAAGGACTGTTTTTGAGAGGTGGTGGTTTTAAGAAGAGTTATGAAGAACGGCGTGAGAAGTTACTGTCGCTGTGGCTGGAAGCACTGTTAATGCACAAAGGAGATAGCTCCACACATGCTGGCAGTAAAGTGCACACAGCCACAGCGACACACTGACTTTTTCCGTTGTTCTTCACACCCCGTCTTAAAACAACCTTCAGTGTGAAAGAGAAGACATTTGCTGACATTTGTACAACAAAAACAGTCAGATTTCCATATCGGGAAGCAAGTGGTATTATCGCTAAGATCTGGTTGCGATAATATGTAAGTATCAATTGTAATCTGTTCATCAAAGATACTTGCAATGACTTACTTCCATTGTGCTTGCAAATGTACAATCTGAGATATTAGTTTTTATGCCAAGCTCTTTTAAATCTGCATTTGGTATTTCTAAAACTTGGAAATGTAATATTGAAGTGCAATATTGTTTTTTTGGTATTGTTGTCCTATCATAGTACAAGTGGATGGTATTTTTACCATTTGATCTGTATGATGTATTGGCCTGTTACTCAAAATGATAAGTATTCCAACCCATGGTCCTTTTCCTTGTATTACTATGTTGTTTATACAACTAAACAAGAGTATTAGCAGAAATTATACCTGTTCTTTCCTATGTCAAATGTATTATTTTTTTGCTTTATTATTAACACATTGACATTTTTTGTATGATGTCTTTTCTTGTCAGAATTGTTACATCTTTGAGGTAATGTACAGCATCTAATAGAGTTGTTTAATGAAATACAGATGTCTGTGTTGAATGCTGCGTGCCTTGTCTTGCAGCTACATTTTTATCTATAGTCCTTGAAGCATGTTCCAGACTTTGAACATTCAGCTTGTCTCAAGCTGTACCAGAATATGTATGCTAGCGAATGTATTTAACTAACTATATTACCTCTACGTATATTACAAGCTGTCTACATTAGCATGTACGTTTTAGTCAAGTTATATTGCTATTAACTAGAAACACATTGGGAAACAAAACCTTAAGTTTTCGTTTAATACAGCAAGTTAACACAGTTTTATATTGTCAACACAATGATGACAACCATTACTATTAGAACTGTATGAATCTGAATATGACTCTATACAGTAATGTCCTATACAGTAATTTATTGACAATGCTTGAGGATTGTATTGCAAAGGCACTGCAGTCTTGTTTTTGGAAAAAAAAACATATCACAAATGTCAAGCTTTGACCTGTTACTCTATTTACATAAATAAACCATTTACTATATACTGTACAGAATACACTTGCTTGTACAGATTGTTTTTGCATTTGTATATACATGGCTGTAATGTACACTTAGTCTAGTTTTTAAACTTAGCATTAAACTGAAGACTGCTAATTACATTACTTGAAACATTAAAATGTATTTTTGGTATTACCACTTTGCACCTTTGAATCTCTTTTGCAGTACTGTTTAAAATTGAAAGCATGCCCTTCCCCCTGTAGTATACATCATTTTATTGCAGTATTGTTTATTTGTTTTATGCTGTGAGAAATTAATGTATGCTTGCCCTTTGGCTGTTACCTAGACTGTGACACTTTGGTCTTACACATTTGCTATAAAGCTTTTGCTGTTGCCTATACTGTCAAAGTTGTAATAGGAATTGCTTTTACCCAATTTGAAAAGACGTTTACTGTTACTACTAGCTATTTGTACCCTCCCTTTTTGTAAAGGGACCTGCATAATTTATTTTAACTGCATACCACAGCTGATGTACTGATTGTACTCATAGTATTTACTTGCAAACTTTTGTTGTGTATGCTTAACAATAATGTTTTAGAAAAACATAAGTCATTTGGCCTGGTGACCAGTTTTGTTTCCTTGACCTTATAAATTTCAGTACCAGTAACATTTTATCTTTTACAACATTCTATGTAACTACCCATTCCAGCCTGGAAAGATTTGAGCTGACATACTTTTTTCTTTTTTTCTGCGCATTCCAGACGTTTAACCCACAACTCCTTCAGCACTTACTCGTACCTTCAGTCATTCGTTAATATACTTGTAACTTGATATCAAGAATGCAGTTGTAATAAATATTAACTTGCTTAACTATGTATAATATTGCTTTTGAATACTGTTTTTGCTGGAGTCTGTGCTATTTATGCTATTATACAATTACAAAATATTGTAAGAAACAAAAGAGATACTGACTTAACTAACAGGGTCTATATTATAAACACAAACGCTTACCTTACCGAATCCCTAAATGTCGACCCGTCCGCATCGAACCGCATAAACACCAAATGCCCTCAACTGCAAAATTCAAAACATCGAACTATCATACTTGTCCCACCCCACCACCCGCTACATATTACCTACACAAACTAAATAAACCAGAGACATACACTAACCAAAACCCTACATCTAACCCTAAACTAAACCCTACTTCTAACCCTACACTAAATCTTACATATACCACCAAGTATGCATTTAACCCGCACCCTAACCCTAAGGTCAGTAACTATCGCACACTTACCTTAAAAAGCTAAACGCAAACAAACTAAATAATCCACACGCATACACTTATCAAAATCCTACACTAAATGTAACATACATTACCATCCATGCACTTACCGTAACCCGCACCCTAACCCTAAGGTCCGTAACTATCACACACTTACCTTATGGAGCTATACCGCAGAAAGCCAACCATGACGATTCAATGTTTCTGGTTTTGCTCTTCTGGATGTTCGATGTTTTCGCGTTTCGATAAGGACGGGTCAACGTTTAGGGATTCGATAAGGTAAGCTTTTGAATTACTAATAGGGAACCAACTAACACATGCTTAAAACAAATATATTTACATTTGCTGTTGTCTGCCTTTTGCTGCACTTTAGGTGAAAAGAAAATACATGCATGTAAGTCTTGTGACGTCATGTCTTTACTGCATTTAACTACTCTCATTTGATTTCTATGCCCTAGAACTGTTTTGTTATTTGAAATGGTTAATCACCAAGTGCCTTGCTACTGAATGAAAGTTTGTGCTGTGTATGCTTAACCATTTTCTAAAAGTAGAATAGTATGTTGTAAATTATTTCCTATTAGCGTAGTTAACTGCTGTTGGTTTAACTCTACTAACCAGATTTTTCTGTTCTGCTGACTTTAAAGCTCTTATGCACTTCTGAAAAAGTGTTTGCATATGTTGTCTGAACTTTCTGAACTCATTCTGTGTCTTAGAAGTTTATTAAATCTTTTTGTCAGTTCACTATGAACCTCGTCTCTGTTTTTATCTGTTTTGTAATGTGCAGTGGTTTTAGGCCACTTTTATCTAGCAATAAGTACAGAAGATTTTCTAACTAACTGACTTGACTGATATTGTAACTCTGAAATTAACATTTTATATGTGGTGACAGGACATAATGCATTTGGTTGTTTATTATTACTTTTATGACAGTACACAAAGAAAGCAGTTTCATATTTATTTATTTATCATTTGTTAACCAGGAATGTCCGACTTGGAACAAAGCCAATTTTCAGCGGCGGCCCGGGTAAAAAGGCTCCAGATGCATGTCTTTGTAACGTGGATGAAACCAGAGCACCCACACAAACACAGGGAGGACATGCAGACTCCACACAGAAAGCACCCCAGCCGAGAATCGAACCGGAGAACCTCTTGCTGTGAGGCGACAACGCTACCACTGCACCACTGCGCCGTCCGTCATATGATTTGCACAAACGTTTACTGTCATACAAATGATGTTGCTGTTTAAGATACCAGTCAAACATACATAAAGCACTGACATGAACTTTATCTAGTAAAGTACTACGCGCTACAGTTATGTTTATACCAATCTTTAAATTCTGACCATACATGTGCTGGACTATTATTACTGTCTACTTGAAAGGTAGTGTTACACTTTACAGTTTTTTGTTTATGGCATCTATGACAGAATAAGAAACAAAAAGAGAATTGCCAGTTTTTGTGTGGAAGGTGGCCAAATCTTCCGTCGAGAAAACATAGAAAGTCCCTCGTTGATTCTCCCAAAAGGTGGTCAAACACAGCTGGCAGATTCAACTGTGTGAATGTACAGGACCTGTGGAACTTGCAGAGATGCACTGTTCTGCTACTGGATACTGTGCATAAGGAGGAGGCAAACATTTGCACTGGAACGGAACGTATTAACTGAATAAAATAAAAAAAGAAGCTGTAGTTGTCACAATAAGAAACCATTCGGTCCGTCAACTGTGACTTGCCATTGAAAAATTATATGACGTCTTCCCGTTTGTTTCTCACTGTTACTTGCATTTACATGCATGCATACCACAGTTCATTTAACTATTTATGGTAATCAACTAGCCTTATTACTGTATTGTACGGAGTACAATAAATACACGAAGTCAACAGTTTCAGTTAATACGCTTTACTTTCACATTTTCTTTTCAGATCTACAAGCATGCAACACAGATGCTGTCAGCTCTCTTATGGCAAATACCCAAAGCTTGTTTACTGTTACACTCATATTTATACCAAAAGGTCTAATATTTTTCTCAAAGTCTGATGTATAACAGTTTTCTTTTGTCCCCTTGTCCTTGGTTCTTTGTAGTTTGATGATCCATGGAAACGCATTCTTGCATTATTTGAAACGTGGTGTTCCAGCACTATCTGAAACTTGATGTTACATCTCTACTTCGTTGATGTCCTTCCAGCTGCCATGTGCGCAGTTATTTTTACAGACATTGTTTCTCAATAACAGACTTTTTTACATGGATGGCAAAATCTAATAAGCTATGCCAGCACACTTGCTACTTTTTATTTTTCATCATTTTATACTATTCCTAAATTAACCTTTTATATTTCATATCATTCTTGCAGCTTTTTATTCAAGCTAATAATCATGCTAGCAACAGGTTGAAAAGACAGTGTATACTAAAATTATTTCAATACTCAAGAAAAGAGACGTCAAAACTGCATATTTTAGAAACTGTAACTGTAAGAACACAAAGAATCTACAGCAATGGAAACGACCACAACCGTTTTTTAAAGATTGATGCCAGACTTACATTTATAGCACCTGCCTAACCTACAGTGCAGTAGGGACTGGTTTAAATGACCTACCACATTACAATTGACTTTAAGATGTCCAACACTGTAGACAAACCACAAGGGAGGGAAATCTTTGGTAAGCCTATACAGAGATTAGAATATCTACTTATTCGTTCACTCACTCACTTATCTTTGTTTATCTGGCTTAGGATTTCTGCCCCAGATGTCATTATACAGATACAGCCACAATTCAATCAATTTAAATAACATAAGTGACAATGGATTTGTGTCAGTGTTGCAACAAACAGCTAGGGGGCTGTTCTCCAGAATGTACCATACATTGGATGAGACATTACACACAGATCCCATCTGCTTGGGTTGCTAGTAGCTCAACGGGATGTAAAAGATCCATGGTGATTATTGAAAAGCTTAAGGAGAAGTTCCCAGGTGCCTTGGCTACATCTCCCCTACTAATATAAATACCACCTCCAGTCTCCACTGAAAAGACCTACTACCCAAGCAAGACTAACCCAGTCAACAATGGATAAATGAAAATAAAATAAAAGGCACTCATAACTAGTTGGTGAAGATACAAGTAGATATAACTACAGTGTAATGCATAAATTGTTACAAAGCAAAAAAAAATAAATAAATAAATAAAGCAGTTAATAGGGAAAAAAAAATAGAGCTAAACAGACAGTACAAAGTCAACATACGAAATAGGAAGGGCAGCTATATGTGTACATACATGCAGGTTGCGGGTCTAGTGTGACACAGATGCAAGACTGACAAGGAGAATGAAAGACAGGATGAGAGAAGATGAGGTGATGTAGCTTGAAGTATGGCATTTGCACTGGTTCTGCTTAATATATAATGGCATAATAAGGATGACAGACACAAACTGGCTCAGCAGGTTGTGTGGGCACACAATGTCAAAGGACCCCAAGCTCAATTTAAATGCAAATGTGGCCACACAGCTCACCTCATCTGCACAATTCCTCACCTGCAACATAACCTTTAATTCCAATGAGATATCGTTCTCACTCATCTAAAAACTAATTTTAGTAATTTGTTGTATAAATAATGTGTTTTGTTTTGTGCGCGCTCACATGTGTGTGTGTGTGTGTGTGTGTGTGTGTGTGTGTGTGTGTGTGTGTGTGTATGTATATATATATATATATATATATATATATATATATATATCTATGGTTTCACTTCATATCGTCGAATTATCATTTAATTGAATTGCAAAACATCGAGACCAAATCGTCGAAAACTCATAACATTGAATCTCAAATCACTGAAAACAATAAAGCCACCTGAAACAACATCCTACAGAGCTGCCCCCCCCCGTACATTAACTATACCAACTCCAATGTAATTTTCTAACCCCACTGTAGTGCGACCTTGGAGTTGGTATATTTAATTTACAGGGGAGGGGTGCAGGGGTGCTTGCCCACCTGCATAAATGTAGTAAATAGTGTCTGGGATGTTATTCCTAGTTGCTTTATAGTTTTCAATGATTTCAGATTTGATGTTAAGAGTTTTCCACGATTTGAGCTTTCGACGATTTGGTCTCGATGTTTTGCAATTTGATGAAATGATAATTCGACGATATGAAGTTGAACAATATATATACACACATACTATTATTTCTGCAGCCAACATCTCTGACCTACACTCTCTAACCCAAAAAGCTCTACTCTCCACCGAACAATGGCTTTCAAAAAACATTCTAATCCTCAATCCCAAAAAAAACAAACTCTTACTATTCCTGCCCCGTTCTCTTGATCATCACAGATCCTCCTTTGTCATTAAGTCTTGTAACAACACAGCCATCCATCCTGACACCTACACTAAACTCTTACGGGTCATCATTGACGATGAACTAAAATTTAATCAACACATACAGCAATGCATAAAGAAAACCCATCAGAAACTAGGTCTCTCATACCAGAACAAAAAATTCCTCACTCCTGAGGCTAGACTCACCCCAGGACAAGCTCTTCTCCTCCCCTCTCTCCTCTATGCCGCCCCAATTCTCACAAATATTCAAACAACTACCTTGAACAAACTCCAACAAACCTACTACAAAACAGCCAGATTCATCACTAACTCCCCAAACAACACACACCACTGTATTGCCTAAGTCTCTACAATGGCTGGAACTCCCACAACTACTACATCTCTACCAATTTCACATGCTGCACTCTATGCTCTTTAAACCTTCCTACTGTCCATCTTTATCTCTCCTAGTCTCTATCTATACCCCTTCTTGATCTCTCCACACCTCCAATCAGCAATTGCTCGATATCTACCACCCCAGTAAGTCGGTAGGTAAGCAACTCTATAAACACTCTGTGGCCCAAGCTTGGAATAAACTTCCCCTAGACATACACTCTATCTCTCACACTCCACTATTTAAAAAAGAACTTAAGACACATTTACTCAACTCCAGAACCTGTCCCTGCTATGACCCTACATAGCTCTCCCCTCCCCCCCACACTCACATCACTCTCAGTTGATTCTACTCACACTCTTGACTCTCCCTCACTAGCACAGTAACAAAGAATTTGTCTTGGGGGGAAAAAAAATATTTCAATTTATTTTTTCTTTCAATTATAATCTTCACATGTAGTTGTTTATTCCTTTCCATTGTTTGCGATTATTGTTTATAGTTCTTGTTTGCTTACTGTAATTAAATATTGTATCTTCTGGAGCTTTTCTCCTGGGGTCTCCACTGAAAATGGGACTTAATCCCAGTTGGAATAACCCGGTTAACAAATGTCAATAAATAAATAAATAAATATATATATACACACACACACACACACATGTACATGAGTATATGTATACAGTATACCAGAACAGTTATCCATCACTTAGCTTGCCGATACCTCTTGGGGTGGTACTATCATATCAAGTGTTTAATAATAGATTATTGAAGATAATCTTAACTGCAAATACATGATGTGAGGAGTACTGCTGGCATATATTTTTAAGTATTGTTAACTGGCTATACTGCATTTATAGTTTATGTTGCTGGTCAGTTACCTTAATTCCTGTCAGCAGTGATTTGTTTGGGGAGACTTCACCCTTCTTTACACTGGGGTAATCACAGAGTTGGCATATACAGCCTTGGGGGATGGGGTGGGCTTGACCCTGTAAAAAAAAAAATTTAGAGACACACTTTTTTAAATTATATTTGGTAACCAGATAAGCTCACTAAGGCAATCTGGGAGTTCAGTCTAACAATATGACTTGCTTAGTCAAAATCTGCAAGAAGAAAATGAGGGAACTGATGCCAGACCTACAGGATAAAGCTCAATAGCCACTCATAACCCTAACCCTTCTACTAAACCATTGTCAAATAATATCTTTACAATGCCTCAATGTATTATGACATGGAACCCCATTTTGTTTTTGTATGACTTATCAAAAGGCACTACTTTTCTGAATACTGGTTAGCTTCCTGAAGAACTTAAACATGTTTTTCTCTCTTTTCTGCCAAGGTACAAGTAACCCCACTCTCCAGTTCTAATCCCACAAACCAAGCTACACTGCATCAACTGCTCTCTCTCCAGCCTTGCTCCTAAAATTTGGGAATCCCTCCCAACCACCTAAAGGAACTACAGTACCCCTTCTACACCATCAGAGATGAACTTAAAAAAAATCCTTCACACCAAATCAATCTGCAGTTACCATTCAGTGGCCATGTCACATAAGGGCCTCTCAACCTCTAGCATTACCCTCTTCAGCTACTAATTCCCCCACCATCCTCTGCCTAGACTCTCATTAGCCCACATTTCAACCATGATGTAAACCTGAAATATAATCACATGAATTGTAAAATCTGCATTTTTTCCATACTTGTTGCTACATCTGTTAATTGCTACTGTACAGTTTTTGTTATATAATGCTACTTTCTATTTTGTTTTGGAAATGTACAGCTTACTACCTCTCTGTTCTTATTCTCTAGTCTTTTCCTTGTTCATTAATTATTTTACCTGGCAGTATGTACAAATGGTCAGTTGTAATCAGTGTACCACCGCAGTAATCAAATTTAAAATAAAAATAAAAATACAACTCTTGCTGCGTATCTGTTCCATGGTGCTATGCTGTGTTATTTGATGCAGAGCCTGTGCTGTTTTGATGGCTTTAAACCATATCGCTCAACCTCTTAGCACAAGAAATCTGGACAAGGCCTAAAATAATGGGGGGGAAACTTGCTGATGTACCACATGACTGTGGCATGGTCTGTAACCACTTGAAGAGGTCCTGGTGACCACAGATGGATCAGAGACTTGAGTGCCTTGACCAGGACAAGCATCTACTCGACACTGATGTGCTTACATCTGTCCTTGGTGTCCCACTTATATCCCTCCTGATACTGTTCCCAATGAAAATTCAAAAGGCATCAGTGATAACTGACTGCTTTGGAGCAAGGAGGGATAAGGAGAGACCTTGATTTAAGATATCTGTCATCTCCACCATGGGATTTCTCTTCTGACAAACCCCAGCACTGCAACTTGAAAAGATAAAAGGTGTTGACGTTGGGACCAAAGAGATTTCAGATAGCACTGTAACTTTCTCATGTGGTGTCTTGCCAGGTGTATCATGAGAATCATAGATGCCATGAGACTCCAAATCCTGAGGTATTCCCTCATGGTAAGCAAAGTCAGAGTGGAAAACCTTAGAAATAGATCTTGAAAAAAAAATTTATTTTTCCTGTGGTGAAAAGCTCTTTGAACTGAGGTGTTCAACTTACATCCTAGGAACACAAGCCTCTGTGAAGGCGTCAAGAAAGACTTTTGAATGTTCTCTTGGAATCCCAGCTCTCAACCAAGACAGAAATTTCTATCACTTTGAAAGACTTTGGTAAGATAAGTTAAATATGGAAAAATGTGGATATGTTGCAGCCCCAATGAGCTACTACTGGAGGTAGACAGTTTCTGAACACTCTTGGTGCAGTGGATAGTGCAAGGAGTATGACAGAGAACTGATAATGTTATCCACACACAAAACATTAAGAAGTCTGGATGAACAGGGATCTAATTGTGCAAATTTTAAGTCTAGTGTCACCAGAAAACCTGAAAGAGGAAATAGTAACAGTTTGTGAAGTGACAAATATGAATTTGTGCACAATCATAAACAGGATTAAGAATGAAAGATCCAGAGCTGGTTCATAAGTAGGTACTAGGCTATTGGCCCTAGGGCCTGTATAAGCCTAGCCAAAAAGGTACCCTGGCTTTCGCCACCCAAGAAAATTATTTTCCTATGCCACTGTCGAGCAGAGCCACAGAGGTGATCCCCGGGGTGAATTTCCTATTTCCCATCCAATCATCAAGATTTTTCTTTAAGAGTGCTAATGAGGAGCTTTGTTTGATATAGATAGGTAGTTTGTTCCAGAGTATGGGAAGTCTCTGGAACAGGAATCTCTCTCTCTCCAGTATGTTCTATTTATTGTGGTGACAAGGTTTAGGTCCCTAGAGCGTGTAGCTCAGAGGGATTGGGATTTCATTAAGTGGAGCATGTCCAACAGCTCTGGGTTTGACATAGCTTTGTATGTTAGGCAGAGATTGCCTCTGAGTAGGTGATATGTGACAGAGTAAAGCTAGAGTCTTTTGAGACAGTCTATTACAGCATCTGTTTGAAGCTGGTAATCTTCTTTGTGAGGTATTTCTGCGACCTTTCCAGTTGATGTTGATGTCTTGTGAGGTACATACCCAAAGGGGCGTTGTACTCTATAATGGGTCTAATAAGTGATGAGTAGAGGGGAAAAAATGACCTCTTTTTTCTTGGATGAGAAACATTTTGTGATGAGGTGTGCCACGGAGAAAGATTTCCTGACTACTGTGGCGATGCGATTATCAAACGAGAGACTACTGTCCACCTGTGTCCCAAGGTCTCATCAAACTTTCAGTGTTAAGTAGACTACCACGTATGTGGTAGTTCATGGGTACAGAGTTTTTTTTTTACCAAAGGGGCGACAATGCACTTTTTGGCATTGTGCTTGAGGCCATGGCTTTGACACCAGGCATCTGTCTCCATGAGGCTCTTTTATAGGATGTCCACATCATTAGGAGTTTCGATTATGGCTCCTAGTTTGCAGTCATCTGTGAAATTCATTAGCCAAAGACCTTCTGTGTTAGCCTGTACTTCAGAAAAGTAGATACCAAACGGGAGAGGACCCAGGACTGAACCCTGTGGTACTCCACTTGTCACTGGTGTGAAGTCGGACTTGGAATCTGCTACTTTCACAGTGTGGGTTCTGTCAGTGAGCCAGTTGGCAACCCATCTTGTGACATAGGGATTTACACTTAGTTTTAGTAAGTTTATCTATAATTCCAGAGTGTGGGATGGTGTCAAAAGCCTTGGCGAGATCTAGATAGGCTGTGTGAACCACCTTATCTTCATCTACGGCTTTGGTGACTGCTTCAAAAAAGTCTATCAGGTTTAGGAGACATGATCCGCCTTTTACAAACCTGAACTGGGTGGGTTTAAGAGTTTGGAGATTACCAATGTCTTTGTTTATACGTTCCATGATGATACATTCCATGGCCTTGCAGACCAGGCTCATTAGGCTAATGGGGTGTTAGTCCCCGGGGTCCGTGGTGGCTCCCCCTTTGTGAAGTGGGATAACCGTCACTGTGCACTATTCAGTGGGCATAAAGCCTGAGGTGAGGCTATGATTGAACGTGGTGCTTAGGTGGGGTGCCAGTTCATTCTGCAGTTCATGTAGCATGCAGCCTGGGATGTTGTCAGGTCCCATGGATGCTGGGTTCTTGGCTTTGGAGAGTGTTTTTTTACCTCTGCAGCCATGATTACAGGAACTTTGCATTCTTCCGGTATAGAGATGGGCCCTTTAGGGTGTGAGAGGGGGGTAAAGTTAGCACTGAAACTATCTGCCAGAATGTTGGCAATATCAGTTGGTTCTGTATATTTAGTGCCATTGTGCTGTAACTCAGAGCAGATCTGAGTGTTGCCATTGAGATTCTTGACATAGCTATAGAATGCTTTGTGCTTGTCTTTAGAATCAGTGGCGATTTTGTTTTTGTAACTAGCTTTGAAGGAGTTTATGAGGGATCTCAGCTTCCTACTGAAGCTGACCAGGGAGTTCCTCCAATCATGGGATTTTACTCTTTTTTTGCAACAGTTTCTTTCTTCTGTTGCAGAGTTTGTTTATGTTAGGGGACCACCAGATTGGCTTCCTTTTTTTGGAGGATAGCATCTTGGTTCGGTTAGGGATACCATGATCCATGCACTTGTGTAAGTGCTTATAAAGTGCATTTGTGTAGGATTCAGCAGTTGTACCTCTATTGTCCGTCTGCATGGGTGTCATGAAGCTTGCCACTTCTGTCTTAAGAAGCATGAAGTTGGCTTTGGAGAAATCTTTAAAGGTGGTTTCCCTAATGGGGGGATGGAGGCGGGATGTGGATGTCTAGGGTGATTAGCTTGTGGTCGGATCTGACCAAAGAGGAACTGACCTCTGGTGTGGAACACTGGTCGCCTATGTTGGTAATGACCAGGTCTAGGATATTGCTGCCCCTGGTGGAGGTGTGGATAAGTTGATCCAAGACATTGGAATTTATGAATTCCAGAAAACAATGAGCAAAAGAGTTGGCATTGGAGTAGTTTTTTCAGTTAATGGTGGGGTAGTTGAAATCACCCATAATTAGGATGTTGGGTTGTACCCTAATATTTTCCAGTGCATAAAGAAATGAGGAGTGGGAATCCTGGTGCATGGTGGGGGATCTGTAGCAAGTTACAAATTGGATTGCAGTCTTCCCCAGAGTTAGTTGCACTTGGATAATCTCAGATGCATTATGCTGAGCAACTAGCCTGGAGGTGTGGATATCCTTAAAGAATATGGACACGCCTCTGCCTTTAGTGTTTCGGTCCAGGTTAAGTGGTCGAAAGACGTGGTATGAATTCTAGCCTGGTAATGCAGGGGTGCTCTCTGGAGCCTTGAACCAGGTTTCTTTCACTGCACAGATGTCGATGTTCTCCATTTTAAGGAGTGCCTCGAGTGAATGCATTTTGAGGTTTAGACAGCATTGAGTAGCATTACCCTCAGATTTTGCTTGCTTGTAACTGTTAAGGTGGTGAATTTGTCATTTGAACCTTGCCTAAAAAAGGCACTATAGGCATGGCAAGTGCCTTAGCCACCATCCAGAATCCCAAGGGCGACAGGTGCAGGCCATCTCTGGCAAAGCATTGTGGTCTGTCGATCATGTCATCCCAGGCAGACAGATCCCTTAGTATGACACCAGAAACTTAGCCAATTGCTGAAGTCAATCATTTTGTCCTTGTACTGTGGTATTATTCTAGGTGATGGCAGGATGCCACTCAGGGCTAGGGTCATACCTGCCTGGGCTACAAAATCGGAGAGCTGCTCCATGTCTCTTTTCATGTAGTCCAGGGAGGTACTTCTCAGGTCATTCACACCAATATGGACAATGACAGAGTCATATTTGTACTTGTGGAGTGACCTGAGTGTGTGCGTTATGTGGTGGACCCTGGCACTCGACAGGCAGATGACAGTAACGTTCACCTTGTTTAGCCTGGTGAATGGAACATCAATGTGCCTGACTATAGAGTCACCTATGACTAGAGTGTTGGGTACATTGTTATGCCTTATGGGCTGTGGTTGAGTGGCACACTGAGTTTGTGGGCTGTGTGTCATTTGGGTTGTGTTGGGGGGGTGGAGGTTGCCTGTGTTTCTGTTTTGGAGGTCTCTGTTGCTTGAGCATATTTTTATTGAGAGCCTCTGCAGTGGGTGATTCATGCTTCTGTATGTGTGTTTTGTTGGTGTAAGCTTTGAGGGACTATGTGATGAGTGTGGTGTGGTGCAATTTTTTACCTTCTCCTCTTGACTGTCTAGTCCAGTCTTGGGTGAAGACAGTTTTGCTTCCAGTTTGGCTATACAAGCGCATCTCTCTCAGGTTGTAGTGCTGGGTGGTAGAAGGAGAGGGCTGTCTGTGTACATGAGGCAATTGGTGCATTGCCCCATGATGTCCAGATTCATCAAGCAGACAGGAGAAAACACCGGGAGCTGACCTTTAGACATGCCTGGATAGGTGCTTATTTATTAAGTACTAAAAACTGTTTTCCTCTAGACAAGTGAGGAAAGTTGAGTGATGTAGTAATTTGCAGCTTATTTAGTGCTTGCAATGAGTTCTGAACAAGTGCGGAGCTCAAAAAAACAGATTTTAGTGCTAAAACAAAAAAACTGGCTAGTTCTAAGGGAAAAATTGAAGAGCAGACTTTATGGCGCCAGGAATAGTTTAACCCTAGCTAAGCAGCGATGCATAAAGTGAATTTTTTTTGAAATATAAAACAGGTAGTAAATGAGCAAATTGATTTGAACAAAATAACCAATTAACCAATAACAAGCTAAAAACTGAGCTCCGTTCCAGCAGTCTTCGAACATACAAGTTCTAACCACACTCCAGTCACTAGGGTGCAGAGGAACCTTCTCCAAAAAAAGATGGTCTGGATTAGTGCTCAAGTTATACAAACAAAGCTAGATTCAGCAGGTCTGAATTTAGTATATGCTACAGCAAACAATGTGTACCAATTTCAGTAAGAAACAGTTCAAATAAGCAGGCACAATAAGCCTTTAACCATAAACTCCCAGCTCAGAAGGGCAGAATCTACCCTCTCCTCCCACAAGAGTGCAGACCACACCTTCTTAACGTAAAATAACTGGCCCAAAGCCCAAGTGCCTAAACCAGAACTAATACACTTTTAGAATAACAGACACTAAGCCTTCAATCAACAACTCCCAACTTGGAAGGATGTAAGCTACCTGTCCTGCCACAACAGTGCAGACCAGAAACCTTCTTAATGTAAAACAACTGGTCTGAAGCCCAAGTGCTTCAACCAAAGGCTTAGAATAACAGTTACAATTTAATCAGGCTACTAACAAGCAGTAATAAATGCAGCAGAATAAATGCAATTAAGTACTTTTAAGAACAATCATCAAAAGCAAAATAAAGTGATAAAGTAGAAAGAAACACAAATACAGTAAAAGCTGATGAATAAAGTGCATTTTATATATCAATAGAACACGAGCAAACTGATTTAAAGAAATTACCCAATTAACCAGTAAAAAAGCTCAAAGCTCAGACCTGTTCCAGCAGTCTTCACTAAGACAAGTTCTAACTGCACACTCCTGCCACTAGGGTGCAGGGGAACCTTTTCCAAAAAAGATGGCCTGGATTAATGCTCAAGTTATACAAACAAAACTAGATTCAGGATGCCTGAATCTAGTCTACGCCACAGCAACCAAGGCGTACCAATTTCAGAAAGAAACAGTTCAAATAAGCAGGCATGATAAGCCTTTACCCAGAAATTCCCAGCTCAGAAGGGCAGAATCTAGCCTCTCCTCCCACAAGAGTGTAGACCACAAACCTTCTTAATGAAAAATAACTGGCCTGAAGGACAAAGTGCTTTAACCAGAACTAATACACTTTTAGAATAACAGACACTGAGCCTTCAATCAGCAATTCCCAACGTAGAAGGATGTAAGCTACCTGTCCTGCCACAAAGGTGCAGGACTACAAACCTTCTTAATGTAAAACAACTGGTCTGGAGCCCAAGTGCATAAACCAGAAGGCTTAGAGTAACAGTTACAATTTAATCAGGCTACCACCAAGCAGTAATAAATGGTGCAGAATAAATACAATTGAGCACTTTTAAGAAGAGGCAAAAGCGAAATAAAGTGAATTTTTTTGTTTTGTTTTTTTGTTTTAGTAAAGTGCAAGGAGAGAGGAAGAAGGAGCAGAAGAACAATTCAAGGTTAAGAACCTAAGTGGGTTGGCCTTCTCAAATGGCATATGAGCCTAGAAATGGCAGTGTCACACTTTAATACAACATTCTTGAAATTACTCGACTCTCAAGCTCCCTTAAGGACAAAGAGAATAAAAACAAAATCAGCCCCCTGGCTCTCTAAACATACTCTTGCTCTTATGAGACATAGAGATAAAGTCTGGGCACGCTACCAGAAACTTAAGACAGATCTGCTCCTTAATGAATATAAAATGCTTCGAAATAAAGTAAAGAAACTCATCACTTCTGATCGACTAAACTATTTTTCTACACTCCAAAACCAAAATAAAAACAACCCTCAGAAATTCTGGAAAGGGATCTCTAGTCTCCTTCATCCTAGTACACCAGATACTCCCACCCCAGACTCAAATGCCTCTGAACTAGATCTGGCCACCCAATTTAACTCATTTTTTATTGACTCTATTGCCAAACTGACCTCTTCATTCTCAAACTCCACCATGCTCTCAAACACCCCCTCACCCCCCCCCCCGCTCACACTCTATCCTTCCCCACTTCTACTTCCTGTTTCCCATCCTCTAACTCCTCTACCTCTTCCTCTACCCAACCTTTACCCCAAGCACCTCCACCCTCCAACTCTCCCTCTCCCAACTCCACTCTCCTCTCATTCAATCCCATGCCTACATCTACTATAAAGAAACTCCTTCTGAAATTGAAACCATGCACCAACGCCCCTGATAATATACCTTCCTACTTTCTTAGTATAGCTGCTGAAACACTTGCATATCCCATTAGCATCTTAATTAACCGTTCCCTAAAAGAATGCACAGTTCCCCAAATCTGGAAACAGGCATATATTATTCCCCTCCACAAAGGGGGCAACAATAACAACGTCACTAACTTTCGTCCCATAGCCATCCTGTCCCCCATTTCTAAAATCCTAGAAAAATGTGTCCAACTTCAACTCCTTCCTCATCTCCTAGAAAATCACCTTATAACTCCCACACAGCACGGCTTCAGACCTAACCACAGCACTATGACAGCCCTCCTCTCTTTCCTTGAAACGGTAAATAGAGCTCGTGATTCTGGCCAAATTGTTTCTACCTTACTACTCGACCTCTCCAAAGCCTTCGATACCATCTCACACAGCCTACTCTTAACTAAACTCTCAGAACTTAACCTTTCTTCCTCCTCCTTGCAATGGTTCTCTAGTTACCTATCCAACCGAAATCAAGCAGTAAAATGGAAAAAAAACTACCTCCTCATTCCTTAGTACCCCCACAGGTGTTCCACAAGGCTCCATTCTAGGTCCTGTTCTTTTCAACATATTTATAAATGACTTCCACAAATCAATCCCATTCTCAAACATCATCCAATATGCAGATGATTCAACTATCATTTGCTCAGCCACTTCTATCTCTACACTTCAAAAACTAACTCAAGATGCCTTCTCTACAACAGAGCAATGGATGTTAAAAAATCACCTAGCTCTCAACGCCTCCAAGACCAAGCTAATGATTTTTACTCCTTCTAAGGCTACTTCTCTCGATATGAATACATTTTCAATTACTAGCCAAAATAACTCACCCCTAGAATTGGTCAGACACCAAGCTACTTGGGGTACAAATTGACAACCAACTTAAATTTACCTCTCACCTACAAAAAATATCAAAAAACCCATCAAAAACTTGGCATGCTTTATAGACAAAATGCCTACCTTACCTCTGCTACTAAAATAACTCTCGCTACGTCCTTCCTTATCCCCTCCCTTCTCTATGGTGCCCCACTCCTAACTAATCTTCAATCCTCTCTCAAAAAACAACTTTCCTCTTGCTACAACAAAATTGCAAAATTCGCCACCAGCCACAAGTCTTCCACCCACCACTGTTTTTCCCTCCAGAAACTAAAATGGCTAGAACTTCCCAATCAATTAACTTACACTCAACTAACTCTAGCCCATAAGCTTATTCTCAACCCCTCCCTCTGTCCTTCCCTTTCCTCTGCCTTTAATATGCACCTACCCAATAGAGTATTAAGATCAAACGATCAAAACCTACTCAAAGTCCATAAACCTACACATCCCCCAGGCAAAAACCTCCTATCCTTCAACCTAGCTCGCCTCTGGAACTCCCTTCCTCCACTCATCCGCACCACCTCTAATCACTCTGCTTTCAAAAAATCTCTTTATACACATCTAGCATCACAGTGGGAATGCTCCTGCTCCCACCCTACATAACCTACTCTTCTTCTCTCATCCCTCTGTACTCTGCTTACATCTTTAATATACCCAAAAAATTCCATAGAATTTATTAGACAAGTCCATATGTTTTCTTCTTCCCCCACTACATCATGTCATTGTACCTCCTCTTCCATTTTAGTAACTATGTTTTCCTAACTATTCTGTATAAATGGATATTTTTTGTGCTAAATAGTTTATACGTTTTTCTGCACAATGTATTTAACTGTACACTTGCTGTCCTATCTGATATTGCTTTCTTTTTATTACCTGTTGTACCTATTGTGAAACTTTGAATGTATGTATGAATGTATGTATGTAAGTATGTAGAATGTATTTTGGAGCTTTTCTCCCCAGGACTCCATTGAAAACGGGTTCATTATGGCCCAATGGACTATCCTGGTAAACCAACTGCAATAAATAAATAAATAAAATAAATAAATGTTCTCTCTGTATTAAGTAGAGTGAACACCAGACTGGGAGGGGTGTCTCAGATCAGATTTACAGTAGGGGCAGGCAACTGCAAAGCCACCAACTATAACACCATCAAAAGAAAAATGTGGGGGGGGGGGGGGACAGTTTCAGGACAGATGAGAAACAGAAAACAAGAATTTTCTTTGTTTTGCACTATGAACCATCCCTAAATAAAAAAAAATCCTTCCCTACCTGGGAAGGAGGAACTGGTTCTATCACTCTTTGGGAAAGCATGTGATAAAGAACCAGTGGAAACAAAAGAGTCTGATGTGGAGGATAGGGACTGATCCCTTGGAAATTAAGAATTTCCTCCCACTGCCATCTGTAACCTTGATGAATGATTTACAGAACCCATTTGTCTGAAACTATCTGATACCAAAGAGAAAAAAAAGGAGATTCAGAATTACTTTAAGAAAAATAGGTCCAGGGTGGGATAGGTTCAAAAGGTCTCCTGAACAGTCATTCAGATTTGTTGGACTATTCTTGGTTTAGGAAGATTTCAGACTTCTTTTTTAGACCCCCCCCCCTTGCCATTTTTAAGGTCTGCTTACCTGTATTTTGTTCAGCCTGTTTATTGTTTTTTGCCTAAATTTAATGAGATGGAAAATCTCTTGGAAATTTTGGAAAAGAAGAGCTGAAAAATCTTAAGAATGCCTAGGATCAAGGTTGTCCCGCTCGTCACATTTTGATCACCTCTGCAGCAGAGGGGGCCAAACACTAAGTCTTCATCTAAGGGAGACTTTATAATCTCATTTTTATCATCTGGGAGCTTCTGAGAAAGCAGTCATGCAAACCGTCTCAAAACAGTACCAGTGGCTATAACCTTGGAAGAAGTATCAACAGTCATACACACACTATAAGTAATGCGCTATCTGTACAAGTTATTGAAAGCAGATTTTTCCTCACAAGAAACTGCTGACAAAACATTCCTCATGCATTCACTATTTGTTAGAACAAACATTAACATATGAGCCTGACAATTCAAAATTCAGAAAATGTACGACTTCTCCCCCATACCTATCAATTGTTGTCCCATCCTTATCAGAAAAGAGTAGCAAGAGAAGTGTTTAGCAGCAATGGGATCAATTAAAACTACAGATGTTGGGTCAGGTTTGGGAATAGTGTATAAAAAAATTAAAAGACTGAAGACCTTTATACATTCTATCTGCTTTTTTAGAGGTACCTGGCTGACTATCAAGATGCAGGCAGTAATACACACATCCTCTAAAGCAGACATAACGGGAGGAATGGGTGTAGGTTCTGGGATATCCTTCTGTAACAACTCAGGATTTTCTGAGGGACTGAGAAACCTCAGTGTTCTCCCACTGGAAACACTGGCACATTCTAGGAATAGTCTCACAGAAAGATAAACACCCACGCAAAGAATCAGAACCTGAGCTCTCCGAATGAAATCTGAGGGGAAAAAATACTGTATATATCCCCTGCAACTTTCTGTTCAGATTCAGAATCTTGAATTTCTTCAAGGAAAGAGGAATCCCTCTTTCTTTGTTTTACCAGAAACTACTTCATAAGAAGGCTCAGGATAATGAATTAAACCCTGAGCCAGATCGTGTAAACTCTCCCTATCCAAAGAAAATTGAGAAGTAGATTCATGCTTTGTTTATGACCAGAAAAATTAGGTCAGCCATGTTACTAATGGCAACAGCAGCTTCCCCAGGGATGGCCACAGCATTATGAGACAACAGGGGAACCTTCTCTGTTCTTTCTCCCAGAAATGAAAAAGAGTGGCTCTCTCTTACCCACTGAGGGGACCCAAACAGCCACACAGGATGTGGCTAACCTCCGGTCCACCGTGGCTGTAGGTATTACACAAGAGGGATCCAGGGTAAAACATGAATATTCTGTGGTATAACAAATGGCCACAGCAGAGTCACCTACTTCTTTTCTAGGAAACTGCTAGCCTGCTATGGTGGCAAATGCGGTTTGCTTATTTTCTTTTCTTTTTGTGGCTGGAAGGAGGATAGACTGTGGGGCTGGTAGTCTGTTCCATGGTCAAGCCAAAAATGATGTCTCTTTCCCATGGAAGACAAGCAGTAATTCCCAGTAAACACTACCAGTTCGCAAAAGTTACTTTTTTGGCAGAAAAATACAGTAAAAAAACATTTTTACTACTATTATACTAGCATTGCTGCATGATATATTAATACTATAACGATTATCATAACTGGCTTATTATGTGTTTGAGACATGGATGCCAAAAACACTCACCTCACGAAAAGAAGCTTGAGAGGTGAATCTGGGCATCCACATCAACAACACATAATAAAGGGTTACGGTCAGAGATCCCATCATAATTATTTGCAGTACATAGAGCTTTATCTGCTCTATGTACTTCTACTTAAGGGCGGTGGAGCTCTAAGTGTTTTGCTGGCTTTTTCAAAGCCATAAAGCACTTAGCGAGCACTGTCAGAAAGACAGTGTAAGAGACTACGTCACGTTAGAAAAAGTCAGGGACACATTACCTGCACAGATAACAGGCAGAAACAAATCTGCTTTCTATTCTGCCTCTGACATTTGTTGGACACTACAGGCAGGTTTAACTGCCTAATGCAATATCCAATCTTAAAGTGAAGTAGGGGGTGCTTAACATTTGCTAAGACTGGGTCTCGCACCACAGAAGTGCTTAACTGATTTGTCTTTTCCTGGATATTGAGCAGAATCACCATGCTCCATACACTACAAATGTATTGCTGCACGATGTAGTGTATGTTAAATGGAGTTATTTTCATTTGTAAAGCAATGACAGTATTAGCCGACATTTACATGTTTTAAGTGGCTATACCTATGTAATGCTACATATTGGTCACATTTTAGTCATATGACTTAGGGTAGCAATATTTAAATGTGTAGAAGATGTTGTTGCTCTTAGATTACCTGAAGAAACAAACTCTTTTTGGTGAAACCAGTTCTTTTGTGAGGTCCTGATCTCAAATTTATATGGAATAAACTAATGTACCATATACTGGCTTCTTGTTCTTGCATTTAGTTGTTTTTTTTTTTTTTTTGCTGTGCTGAGTGAGTTGGTTACACCAGAGTACTTTCACAAATTTTTGAGATGTATGAATATACAGGAATCTATCCAATCATTAAGGTTTGCCATAAAGGAAGAAGGGCTATCATTCTTTTATAAGGGAAAGAAAATTATTCAGATATGGGGAAAGTGTTGAGTGATAAACGTGTTCATTCAGTGCATCTCATGTATTTCTTGATGGAAATTCAAGTATTCAGTTTGTGTGTTTGTGGAGGTGTAGGAAATCAGGAAGGGTTGGGTCCTTAGCAGCATGAAATGTGAGATCGAAAACATGCAGCAGGAGTCTGCAAGAGACAGAGTACAGAAGTAGCTTCAAGCCAGTCTTGGTAGTTGAAAGAGTTATGTTTGGTTATCATTTTAATTATTATTTTGGCCAAACAGAAGGCTTTCCTGGGTAGCTTTGCTAGTATGTAGTGGTCAAAGGATAGAAAGTTGTCTATGAAGGTACAGAGATCTCTTGGCAGATTTCTCCATCTCAAGAGGATGCTGCTTGTACTATACTCTGCTGTCAAGAACTGTTAACCAAAGGTGACAACTCTACACTTCTTTGGCATTAACATTAATTCATTTCTAATACACCACTGATTTACAGTAACATGGTATGAAATGCTGACCAAATGACAATACCCAGAAGAAATTAATCAAAGCATCTGATGTGGGAATGGAACATAGACATCTACCCTTCAAGTATCAAAGGCGGCTGTACTATCTGGTGACCTCTCGAGAAGAAAGTAACATGCGGCAACAGATAAATAAGAAATGAAAAAGTTTAGTGACTCTAGTTGCACCCCTTTTATTTATTTATTGCTGTACCTGTATTTCTTCTTGCCTGATGTCTTCGTAGCAGTATATTTTCCCTGTATCACATTCACAATTAACCCCATAAAAATGTACGCAATCTTGTTGAAATACTCAGTTTTAAACACTGGATTCTGTGTGCAACTATAATGTTAAACAGAGAGAAGATTTTAAAAAACAACCACTAGGTGGGCTTTGTAAGAAAATCGGTGAGTAATTTAGCATTTTACGCTCACTCTTCTAAAGAAGTCTCAGCCCTCTACAGGTCCTCCCTGCTGCAACAAGTAAAGGCTGAATGAAGACACTTTCTGCATGCAGCAACTGTCATCAGCTCAGAATGCTACATTTTCAGTATACTTTACAGGAAGCAAAAAAGAAAAAAAAAAACTTGCCCAAAGGCCTGGCTCCATGGTAGGAAGGAGCTTTGACTATAACTCAGGCAACCAGAGTTTGACTACTGGCAGAGGCACTGCAAAAGCCAGGCAAGAATGTTTAGGAATGAAGCAGCTATTCGAGTTTACCCACTCCTTTGGAGAGAATTCCAGTTTAGTTGGCTGTACTATCAGAACCCACCAAAGATGGAAGAAGAGTATGCAGGTGATAGACCAGAAATACTACTGGGCTTCTGTCAATCTGATTTGGCTGTAGTCCTCTGAGTGGGCACGGCTTCCTGGGAAGTGTGTGTGCAGGGGTGTGCTGTTCTGCCCTCTGGAAAGGAGCACTGCAGGACTCTTTTGTGCATCAGCCACCAAGCAATGAGACTAACATCTTGCAAACAAATCCCCTGATCAATGCCTATATGACATCCTCTCATGGCTGTCTCTTACCTCCTGTGAAGGAGGAAGGAATGCGCCAAATGTCTGCGGGGGAGCAACAATTAGCAGGGATAAATAGATTCAAGTCCAAAAATATAGCCAGTTCCAGCACTGTGCTTGCTACAATTTACATATCTATATATCTATCTACCTATATATCTTATCTATCTATCTATATACATATATATATATATATATATATATATATATATATATATATATATATATATATATATATAAATGTTTCACCCCTTACCTTTTCAAGCAAGTGTCTCTTCTGTGCATGACTAGCCCAGGAAAGCTGGACTTCTACTACGTGGCTCTTTCGTTGGATAAAGTGGCAATGCAGGAATGCCCGAGTGTCTGTAGAATGCGGATCATGTTGTCCCCAGAACCATACTTCTCAACTGTCCAGATTTTTGCCTCTTGCGTTTGATCTGTCCTTCATAATATTTGTGGTTTTCTGGTAAATCACTTAGGAGTGAAGTCACTACATAATGACGCAAATTTGAATTTCAGACTTTATATACTTCAGAAAATGTATGCTAATATAAATCCTATTATTCTAGCAACTTATTTAAGTTTATAACAGCAATATTTAAAATCTGTCCCTATTTTTGGGCCTTTGTCCCCCAATTATTTTAAGCTTTGTCCAGATTTCAAGCACTAAGAGGTTGAGAGATATGCCCACAACTAAACCAGGCCTTTATTGCTCAAGTGTGTGAGAGTCATGTTCTGGTAGAAACTATGGTGAGAAATGCCTAGGTACAAGACTTCTCCTTTCCTCAATACATGAGGAAAACAACTATGTAAATACACATGCAGTTAAAGAAGAGTCAAAGAAAGATCTGTGAAATAACCAACAGCCTCCCTAAACATGCAGTCTGTACTGTCTACCTAGGGAAAAAAAAAACTCAAGGTGGAACAGCAGGGTTTATACTGGAACCACACACGTGCAGAGTCCTTAAACATCCATCAAAGCCACCACATCCTTTTTTTTTTTTTTTTTTGTTATAAAAGAGCAAAGAAATGAGAAAAATCAATGCATTTGTTTTACATACGTTTAAGCACTGGATCTAAAGTGACACTTGGAGGACAGATTCTTTTTCCTCTGTAAAGACCTGTAATAATTTGGGAACTCCCAGCACAAAAAAAAAAAAAAAAAACTTTTTGATAATTGCTTTAAACATGCAGAAACAAACTTTGACAGGAAGCAGTACACACCTGCCTATTCCCCTCTGTTTCACAGCATACATAAACAGAATTTTAATACATTTAACTACATTCACGCCCCTTGACAGAAATGTATTTTGTCAACAACACACTTTTTGAATGCTGTTAATTTTGACCTTAATACCTTTTTGTGAATTTTAGTCTAAGCATTCACTACCTTTTCCTTTAAATAATGTTTCCTCATTTCTCCTCCAAGCCATTCACTTTTTAACTTCATGGTCCTTTGTTCTCATACTTCTCTTTTTGAAGAATGGTAGCTGTTCGGACTTAATATATTCCCTAATGATTCTATTATGTTCCCTATCTGACATCCTCCTACTTGACATGCATGTTTAGTTTTTCTTAATTTATATTTTTAACTAAGCATATAGCATGCACCACCTATGTTGCCTTCCAGTGAATAGCATATATACTTTAAATTCTTTTCTAAGATGATATCTTGACAAGTGCACACACAACACATATGGAGTCTTACTAACTGCCTGTATAGAGACAGGTTTATATTTTCCTTGGAGTCCTTTTCTTGTATATCCTATTATTTTGCCAACCCTCCACAGTGTTGTCTTACAACGGTTGCCTTGCTTTAGGTGATTTGATAAGACTACCCTCAATTCCCCCTCCACATTTGTTGTTACTATCAATTTTCACATATCTGTATACTGCTGTCTTGGGTTTTTGCTTCTCAGCTGCATTCTTTTTTTTTTTTCTTCTTCAATAAACTCAAGTTGACAGGAGTCTGGTCAAATGTCTATGCAACACTTCTAAAAACGGAATCTTGTGCGTCGGGCCTCTGCAAAGATGTGTATCATCATCATAAAAAGTACTTTTTCATCCAACCCTACTGCATTACTACTACTGACACTTAAAAGCAATGGCCCAGTAATAACGAGTGCACTCATTTACACTACTTCACGTAAACATCTGTGGCCTACGGTTTAGCTAGCTTTTAACCTACTCTACATGCCAACATGTGGCACTGTGAAACGCTTTGCTAAAGTTTAAGTCAACAAAACTCAGAACCCCTTTCCAATTCAGTGAAAGGACAAACCCTTCAGTGATACACAGAGTGGATGAACTCACTTCTAGCCATGATTGCTTAGTTAGAGAATGAGACTCCACTCCACCTTAAATGTAAGATGTATGCTAAGGACAGGGGTTCATTTCCTTACTCCAGGTCACTTTTTGGTAAAAGTCCAGCTGAAGAAAATACAGGGTACGACTGCGGAGAACTAGGTTGGCTTGAGGCCAGGATGAAATCCCTGGTTTAAAAAAATTTAAACTTCGGCATATGGGAATGGAAATGGAGAATGACTATAAACCTAGACAAAACCCATAATATATGCCTTTCAAACACTTACTGTTCTCAAACGGAAAAATAAAACAAAGTAACTGCAGACTAACCATACATAATCAATAATCCATAGCATTTTATAGCCATAGAGGGTATCAGAGACTTGCATCGAAGCAATGTGCCAGTTCAGATAATAAATACAAATCAATACTGCTTAAGTTACTTATACAACTTCTTACTTGAATGTGTCAGCAAACTGTTTAAGTACACCTCTAAAACTGGGAGGCAAGATCACATACATATGCAGAAACAATTTTTTTTTTTCAAAAAATAAATAAATGAATAAATAACATGCTTGGTCAGACATTGCATGTACCAGGATCTTGGAGTGCAGGTTTAACAGCACTTTACATTTCTCAGCAGAAAGCACTGTTTAGTCAGATGGAAAGCATGCCAGTGCCTGATCAGTGAAGAATGTTCCATACAGACTAGCTGGCAGTAAATGGTCTGTAAACCTGGCTACTGTAGTGGAAAACATTCATTTAAATCTGGTAACAAAACAGACCCAATTGTCCACTGCTGTTGACTTAAGGGAGGACTTGGTTTCAATGCAAAATGTGACTGCAATGAATTAGAAAGACAATATTACAAGGAGTACAAAGTCCTACAGTATGCAGTGTATAATAAAACCAAACTCTTAGAAGTTATATAGAAAATGGGTGACTTGTTCAATTCGGGGAACCTTAGGGTAACGCATAATACATAGGTTTACCATCAAATGACTGAAATGCATTTGTGCGAGTGATCATAACGTCGAACTAAAATGTCGAACTTTAAAATGTTTTTCCTACCAAATGTCAAACATGGTAAAGCTAGTTTTCGACATACAATATTTCTGGGGGCTGAACGTGAAAACTCATTTGCTGTCCAGGAAGAGCATTTCTACATTGTAGATTCGGCAAAAAATAAGCCGTCATTACAAAATTTTGAAAATGTACGTTTGATCAAGTGTAAGTCACATAAATGCATTTCAGTTACTTGATGGTAAACCTAATACATACTACATTACAAAGAATAGAGTCCAACAGTATGCAGTATACAGTAAAATCCAAACCTTGGGAGATGTCTTATAGCAGAATGAAAGAAGTGCATAAAATGTATGCCCAAAAGCTATCAAAGTAATTTAGATTTCACTTCATTTGTGTAATTACAGCAAGAATTACAGAAGAATGCCAGACATAAGCTTTTGATGGCATCAGAACTGCAATCCAGTTGCAGTAACTGATACGATGGTGTTCAGTGACTGGGATTACAATTACTGCAATACAGCACTTCAGGTGACAGGGATTAAAATTACAGCAATATAATATATTTAAGTAAACTATACAAAAGATAGATGCTAAAGAGTTAACAGATGTACCTGAAACACATGGTTAGACATGTGAAACTGAACTGTATAAAAAACAAATACTTGTTTGGAACAATCAGTGGTGCATGTGACCAGTCAACAAGTGACATGACAAACTAGGACTAAAGTGGAAAGATCTCAGGTCTTGCACCACAAAAAAATATGAAACTGCAAAGAACCTGGGCAATATGGACAGTGAAATGCAACCTGCCAACAAGAATTTCCCCACCTCAGTTTCATACGGCGTCTATTAAAATATCTGTTAACTGAAGCTTAAAGAATAATTTTTTTTTTATATACTGAAATGTATATAATACTACATTCAGAGCTGATTTGATCCAAGTCCACTTTGCTAAGCCAGAGCACGCTGAGGAGCATTAAAAACAACCTTTGAATGGTTACTTTTTCTGTAAGGTAGACAAAAACCACCAGATAAACCCCATGCTGGGGGGGGGGGGGTATTGCCCCCTACATCCCATTAACTATTTACTGCTACTTCTACTTCACTACATCAGGTAATGAAAATACAGTCCCCTTCCCATTTGAACAGTGAGAATCTACAAAGTGGTCTTTGAACACATCACTGAAATGTAGGATGTATCCCAGGTGAAACTCACAAATTGGTATATCCTTTAGAAACAAAATTATTACATTAAGTAACAGTCTACTGTAAATAGAGGAAAATTTTAATATACAGGTTCATAGGCAAGTACTAGGCTAGATGTCCTAGATGGTCATTTTAATCCTAGCCAATTTCTCTCAAAGGTGAGAAGCAAACCCTGTACCCTGTGACAGTGAGGTAAAATCTTAACCATTATACCAACCCATAAATTTCATAACAAATATGACAGCAGTGTACACACCTCCACCAACTTGTATAATCCCAGAAAATACTTTATATCTAAAGTGGATGCAGTGAAAACTAAATGTTAACACTGACAGTGGCTATAGTGAAAACTAAAGTGTACTTAACTCATTACAGAAGCAGGATAATATAACATCAACAGTGAATAAACAGTCACTGTGATCAGCCTTATAGCCAGGTAACCATGACCAAGAAAATAATATTCTGAGAATGAGATTCCAAACCCTCCCAAAAAAATGTGTAAAACATTAAAGAGTGAAGGACTTGTAAGAAAAAAAGAAGTTATGTACTTACTGTAACATTCTATGTGTGTTGTCCATCTTGTCCTTTATTCTCACTGGTAGGTCGGATCCGATGCATCGGAACGTCTCTGCCATTTCTCAAGCTCGAGGTCTTCAGCAAAGCTCATAGGCCTTATTCTTTACCCATAATGCAACCCCGTAATTACCTCAGATCTCATTTGCTCCCAGCACCCAATGGAAGAAACTTGCATATTATCACTATTCCAGTAGGGACTATATTAGAACATCAAAGTTTCAAAACTTCGAATGTTCTAATATCGACCTCTATTCGGCGAAAGCAGAAAATATCGAAGCAACAGTAAACCAAATTTTTTCCTAGGGAAAGAATTCGGTTGCCCGTTTCTGTTGCTTTGGTATTTTCAGTGCTCTGGTGGAAAGTTACAGGTAGGGTTCAGGTAAGTGTGCGATTCAGTGCGGGTTAGGTTAGTTAGGGTTAAGGTGTGGGTTAGGTATGTGTGCGATTGTGTGGACGTGAGGGTTAGGGCGCTAGTTAGGTATGTGTGCGATTGTGTGGACGTGAGGGTTAGGGCGGGGTAGGTGAGTTAGGGTTAGGGCACAGGTGCGATAGGGACAGACCTTAGGGTTAGGGTTTGGGTTAAGGTAAGTGGATAGTTAGTGGTGTGTGTATATTTTAATGTAGGGTTAGGTGTAAGATTTTAGGTGTATGTGTGTGGATTGCTGTTTGTTTGGTGTGCTTGTGTTGTATGTATGTGTTTTGGAACAGCAAATTTTTTTCCCTAGGAAAAAATTTGCTGTTCTGTATGTTCGATGTTTTCAGCTTTCGTTGAATAGGGGTCGATATTAGAACATTCGAAGTTTTGAAACTTCAATGTTCTAATATAGACCCATTCCGGTATACATGAATGTCTACATACCCCTGTGTGTATATATATATATATATATATATATATATATATATATATATATATATACGGGTTCATGTTAGAATGTCGACAACTGACTATATCGACAAGGAGCCCTGCAGCACGAAATAAACGAAACCTCAAAGCATCGAAAAGTACAGTTTTGTACCTACCATAAATGTAGATGTTCGAAGATCCACATTGCTGCAGTCCTAACACTTGGGTAGTCCGCTGTCCCTCGGTCGGCCCGAATATCAGAGTATAAGGCTGACGTCGGTCAAGGCGCATTTGACTGACATCAGAACGTCAGGGTACAAATGCGCATGACCGACGTCATATCCTCAGTCTTTTCTTGCCCCAGATGTCAGAAGACCCTAAAAAGAAAGGTCAAAACCCATAGACAACAACTAAACAACTAACCAGCCTAACACCAAAAATATATACAATATATACAATATGCAATATACCTCAGATGGATAACCCAACCCCCACAACCACCTCAAACTACAGAGGGGAAGGAGGGAGGGTAAATTGGACTGCAGCAATGTGGATCTTCGAACATCTACATTTATGGTAGGTACAAAACTGTACTATGTTCTTCATCTCACATTGCTGCAGTCCTAACACTTGGGTAGAATCCCAAAGCAGAGGAAAGGGAGGATGGCTAAACTATAATGAAGCAGGAGCTGCCAAAATGCCCTGCAACACAGCAGTGGCAAACCCAGCCCTGGATTTAGAGTACAGTGGAAGGTGGTAATGCCTAGAGAAGGTATGTACTGAACTCCAAGTGGCTGCCTCCAAAATATCCTTAGTAGCCACCCCTCAAAAAGCTGTTGAAGTGGCAGTAGCCCTAGTGGAATGAGGCCTAATCCCAGCTGGAATCTCTTTGCCATGATGGGAATAACAGAAAGCAATGCAAAATCCAATCCACTTAGAAATAGTTTGTTTTGACACGGCTTGCCCTGAGAGCACAAAGCAAAAGAAACTAATAACTGCTGAGATTGTCTGAACCCTTTAGTTCTGTCCAAATAATATCGCAACTGCCTGTGTACATCTAAAGTGTGCAAAATCTTTTCCCCTTTAGTTTGGGGATTTGCATAAAAAGTAGGCAAATGAATAGTTTGGTTTAAAGCCACACTAGAAACCACTTTAGGCATAAAGGAAGGATTAGTACGTAAAGATACCCTATCCTTATGGAAAATTAAGAAAGGCTCAACTGCCATAAGGGCCTGCAATTCAGAAACCCTTCTTGCAGAGGTAATGGCCAACAAAAAGCAGTCTTCCATGACAAATATTTCAACTCAGCAGTAGCTGCAGGCTCAAAAGGTTGTAGAGTGAGTTTCTCCAACACAAAATTGAGATCCCAAGCAGGAGTAGGAGCCCTAGGTGGGGGTCTTATATTCTTTGCCCCTCTAAGAAATTGCTTGAACAAAGGATGAGAAAACAATGGTGGGTCACAATCATAGTGAGCTGAAATTGCTGCAGCATGAATCTTAATAGAAGAGAAGGACAAACCTTTGTCCAATAACTCAGTAAGATATTGAAGAGCCACACTTAAATCAGGCTCAGAAACATCCAAATCCTTAGCTGCACTCCAAAATAAAAATCTCTTCCATTTATCTGCGTACACCTTCCTTGTACTAGGCCTTCTAGCTTCCAAAATCACATTCAAAACTTGTTGTGGAAGTTGAGACCCTCTATGGTTTAAAACAGAATATGCCATGCTGTTAGGTGAAGAGAGTGAAGTTTGACATTGAGCAAATGACTGTCCTCCTGGGACAACAGATGTGGAATCAAAGGCAAAGGCCATGGAGGCTTCCGTACTAGACTTCTCATTAATGGGTACCAGTGCTGTCGAGGCCAATCTGGAGCTATCAAAATCATCCTTGGCTTGTCCTGTCTGACCTTCAGAAGTACCTTTGGGAGGAGAGGCAGAGGTGGAAAGGCATACACATGAAGATTTTTCCAACTGAAAGAAAGAGCATCCACTTTCCAAGCTGTGGGATGAAACCGCTTTGTGCAAAACTTTGGCAGCTGGTGGTTTAGTGGAGAAGCGAACAGATCTATGTCTGGAGTTCCCCAGGACACTGTCAATTTCTGAAATACATGAAGATCCAGTTTCCACTCGTGGGGATCCATGATTTGTCTGCTTAACACATCTGCTAAGGAGTTCTGTGCTCCGGCAGAAACCTTGCCTGAAGACTTAGTTGTAAACTGAGAGCAGTCTCCCACAAAATCATTGCTTGCCTGCATAGAGGATAAGAATGTGTTCCTCCTTGCTTGTTGATGTACCACATGACAGTTGTGTTGTCTGTTAGAATCAACACCTGCCCTGGAAGAAGTAAATCCTTGAAAGCTATTAATGCAAACTGGACTGCTAACATCTCCTTCATGTTGATATGTAGATGTTGTAGTCTGGCAGGCCACTTGTCTTGTATCCACTTTCCATTTAGATGAGCTCCCCAAGCTTTGTCTGAGGCATCTGTCGTTAAAATCTGACTCGCCTCTGGCCGGGTCACAGAGAGTCCCTTGTTTAGGTGACATTCCTGAGCCCACCACAAAAATTCCTTTTGAATGCAAGGTATTATTTGAATGACAGTGTCCAGATCCTGGCAGTGCTGTGTCCATACATTTTGAGATACCATTGTAGCTTCCTCATATGCAGTTTGGCATTGGGAAGCACCAGAATACAAGATGCCATGAACCCTAAGGCTTGAAGGACTGTCCTTGCAGTCAGCCCGGACTGATGAGATAGTTGATGGAAGTAAAGGGATAGACTCTTTTGTTTGTCCGGGGTTAAAAGGCCATCTGGGATGCTGTATTCAGTCTCACACCCAGAAAGCACATGTCCTGAGAGGGTACTAGACTGGACTTTATTTCGTTCACAGAATACCCCAGGCATCTTAGCACTGCTATCACATATTCCAAATGTTGAAGAAGCTCTTCCCTTCCTTGAGCCAGAATCAGGCAGTCGTCCAAATAAGGATAGATCTGTATTCCTTTTAGCCTGAAGAAAGCTATCACTGGAGCCAGAACTTTTGTGAACACTCTGGGCAGTAGATAAGCCAAAGGGCAATGCAGAGAACTGATAGTGAGAAGTCCCAGCTCGAAAACGCAGATACTTCCTGCAACTTAGTCTGATAGGAACATGAAGGTAAGCCTCCTTGAGATCCAAAGTTACCATCCAATGATCTTTGCCCAGCAGAGGTAAAAGCTGCTGCAACGTCAACATTTTGAACTTGGTAATGTCCAGATAAGTGTTGAGGATAGATAAATCCAAAATTGGTCTCCACGTGTTCCCCTTCTTTGGTACTAGGAACAGGCGAGAATAAAATCCTAGGCCCCTTTCTGGCATAGGAACTGGCTGTATGGCCCCTATTTGGAGTAACAGAGAAATTTGCTTGTGAGCCTCTATTCTTTGTTGAGGAGGAATGTCTGGCATGCCTTTGAAAGGAGGCAAGGTATGGAAATAAAACCTGTAACCGTGATGTATGATATCCAGTACCCATCTGTCTTGGGTGATCAAACTCCAATTTTCTTTGAAAAGTGCCAATATTCCTCCCAAAGGTGCTGCCAGGCGAGAAGGTTCTGGCAGCTGAAAAGGTAGGTCATTGGGTCTGTTTACGAAAGGACTGACCCCTGCCCTCACCCGAAGACTGTGCAGGAGAACTCCCTGTTCTAGGCCTGAAAGAGCCCTGACCTCTGCCCCTGCCACATCTAGATCTACCCCTAGACTGGGAATCATAAGAAGGATACGTCCACCCTTTAGTAGGCCAATTTCTACTAAACTTTGGAGGCTGAACCTGTAAAAAATCTTTAACAGTCTGCATAGACTTAGCCTTGTCTTCCATTTCCTTTAAAACTGCCTCAACAGGAGAACCAAACAAGACATCAGATTGCAAAGGGGCATCCAAAATCCTAGTTTTAACATGGTCAGATAAATTTTGATCCCTCAGCCAGGCATGCCTGCGAAGAACTGACCCAGTGGCAGCCACCCTAGATGAGGCCTGTACAGCATCAAAACCACATTGCAAAGAATGCAATTCAGAAACATGCACTAAATCTTGTAACTCTTTACAATCAATACCTTCCGCCAGAGCATCAACCTTAGATTTCAACTGTGAAAGGAGATAATTTTGATATTTCAACATGTGAAACTGGCAATTCAAAGCTCTCATGGCTAGAGTGGAAGAAGTATAAACTTTCTTTCCCCATCTATCCAAGGCCCTGGCCTCTATCTGCCGGAACCGGATTCTTGACAACAGAAGCCTTAACACCCTTAGGCCCCTGGCTAACAGTTTCTGGGTCTGCCCTAGGACTCTTAAAAAGATACTTATGAGCTTCAGGCACCCTGTAATACCTATCTGGTTTAACAGGAGCAGGAGGCAAAGAATCAGGATTAAGAGAAGCCTCTGCAAACACATCTTCCACCACATTCAGAACAGGAGGTATAGCTAAAGGCCTATGCTGGGGTAAAAACAAAAATTCCCTAAGCCTTTTCCTGGAATCAGAGAAATCCTGACCTTCCCATTTAAAATGCTCTCTCATGGAGTGAAGGGTCTCTGAAAAAGAAAAATCCTCAGGAGGAGAAGCAGAAGGAGTAGAATCATCCACATCAGAATAATGAGAATACTCCTGCAAGTCTTCAGCCGAAGACTCAGACACATCCGAAGCCTGCTCATAATCCCCCAACACCGGTTCCATCCTAGGCCTCTTTATCAGGAGGGGGCATAGAGCCTCTAATTAAAGTAATTAAATCTTCTGCCATTTTAAGCATGTGCTTCTTGGGCACAGAACCTGAAGAACTAGGAGGGACACCCACAGAAGCCAAACTAGACCTGCCTCTAGGAGAAGCCTTGGAAGCAGAAAGAGAGGGCCTAGACACCTTAGGAAGGGAGGGGAGTACAGTTATCTGAGAAGCCCCTACAGCCTGACCTGCCTCCTGGGAGGCCACATCCTGTAAAAACAAAGTTTCTCCCTGGGACTCCAGAGAGGCCTCCGTGGAACCACCGGTTCCACTGACCTCTAAAGAACCGGCGTCCGGTTCGAACGACTCTAACCTAGGTTTAACTGCCTTGTCCTTGCGCTTCTTTGAGGAAGCCGGCGTCGGAGCATCCAACGGCATATTGTAATTGCACCGCTTCCCAAAGACCAACCTGGCACAATCCAACCTTCGCTTTATAGTGCGTTTATTGAACCTAGCACAAAAGCGACACCCAACAACGTCGTGCTCAGGTCCCAAACAAGGTATACACAAATTATGGTAATCCCTATGCGTTATCTGTTTCCCACAAGAAATACAGTTATTTACTTTTTCTGACATCTGGTAAACCACTGAGGCAAGAAAAAACCAAAATATTCCCCAACGGGGTACTTAACCAACTCTGACTTCGGTCTGAAATTCCGAATTCGAAATATTTCAGAATGCCGAACGGCACTTGCAACACTGCTTCTGCATCGGACCATGCGGCAAAAAAGACTGAGGATATGACGTCGGTCATGCGCATTTGTACCCTGACGTTCTGATGTCAGTCAAATGCGCCTTGACCAACGTCAGCCTTATACTCTGATATTCGGGCCGACCGAGGGACAGCGGACTACCCAAGTGTTAGGACTGCAGCAATGTGAGATGAAGAACATTTCAAATAACCGACATCGCGCTACACCAACATCGCATATTACAGGTAACGAGTATTAACATATGTGAGGTAGGGGATGTATTTATAAACATATGTCACTTAGTCTGACATTATAAATATATCCCCCACTCAACACATGTTAATACCCTTTACCTGTAATATGGGATGTGGGTGTAGCGCGTTGTCGGTAAAGTGGATTGTCGCTGAAGTCGTCTCGATGAAGTGGGTGTCGGTTATTTCAGATGTCGATGCTTTGAGGTTTCGTTTATTTCGTGCTGCAGGGCTCCTTGTCGATATAGTCAGTTGTCGACGTTCTAACATGAACCCATACACACACACACACACACACACACATATACGTGTGTGTGTCTGTGTGTGAATCAGTATAGGACTGAGAAGGTATACCTTCTGAGGCTATATTGTCATGTTGAATTAAATTCGTGCTACTCTGTCTACCAGAAGTACAGGCAGGGGGGCATGGTAGGAGGGTTGTGAGAATAAAGGACAAGATGGACAGCACATGTGGAATTTTATGGTAAGCACATAATGTCTTTATGTGATGATGTAAATCTCACCTTTATTCTCACTGGTGGGACTGTGCCCCAAACAATGAGACTTTTGGGTGGCTCATGGATTCTTCAGAACCATAGAACCAAAGGAGGCTCTACTCCTACAGGCCAAATCCACTTTGTAATGCGTAATAATGGTGTGAGGTTTAGCCCAATTAGCTGCAGCACAGACATTATCCAGTGGTAATCTAGCCTGAAAAGCTGCAGATGTGGCCACATTTCTAGTGGAATTAGCTTTAACCACATTTGGGAGAGCTCTGTTCTTTGAATTATAAATGTGGGATATGCATAATGTTAGCCATCTACATAAAGTAACTTTTGAAACTGGTTGATCTTTTTTGTATCAGAATAAGAAACAAAAAGCTGATCTGATTTTCTTATTTCAGAAGTTCTATGTAAATAAAAATATAACTGTCTATGAACATCTAGGGGATGTAAAGAATACTGTCCTTTATTTTGAAAGTTGGGAAAGAAAACTGGGAGGTCTATAGATTGGTTAAGGGTATTTTCTGACACAGCTTTAGGCAGAAGGGATGGATTAGTGCGCAACAACACTATCTTTATGGAAGAATAGGTATGGAGGCTTTGTCGACAAAGCCTGTAACTCAGATACACTTCCGGCTGAAGTAATAGCAACTAAAAAGAGGGTTTTCCAGGAAAAACATTTAACTCACGTGGAGCTGAAGTTTCAAAAGGGGAAAAAATAATATTAGATGAGACAAAATTGAGATCCCGAGGGGGGTGTTGGATGCTCATATGGGGATCTTAACCTAACAGTGCCCTTCAAAACTGCTTTGCAAAGCCTGTATGACATGATAGGACAAACATTTTCTTCTATATGGAAGTTAGAAATCGCACCTAGCAGAACTCTAATAGTAGCTGCAGCTGCTCAGTCATTGAAAAGCTTGGTCAGAAACTGTAAAATAGTGTGAACTGGTGCTGTAAAAGGATCTATTCTATTACAGCCGGCCCACAGAACAAATCTCTTCCATTTGCTTTTGTATAATTTTCGAGTAGATGTTTTATGAGAAGATAACAGAATATGCTTGACTGGAGAGGAAAGGGATGGAAACCTGGCAATTAGGGGAACTGGAGCAGCCAAGTTGTCAATCTGTGGGTGTCCAGGTTGGGATGAGCCATTCGACGACGGAAGAGTCAGAAGGTCCGGAGCCAGATCCAGAATCCAAGGTTCATCCCGAAGATAAGATTACATTACTCTAGTCCTACCCTCTGCTGTCATTTAGCTGAAGTAAAGATGATGAACATATGTTTTTTTTTGTTTGTTTTAGCTGTCTTCTACCAGTAGTACTTATTAGCCTATTGAATCCATTTGTCAATAACTGTTTAACCCATCGTACACGTACTCCTAGTAACTATTGTTTATTTACCTATGTATTATGTGTATGTACTTAATTAGACGTGTGTTGAGCTTTTCTCCCCGGGTCTCCAATGAAAAAGGGCTCCGGCCCAGCTGGAATAACCAGGTCAACAAATGTCAAATAAATTAATAAATAACGTTTAAGAAAAAGGAACCAGATTTGATGAGGCCAGTAGGGAGCAATTAAGATTATTTTTGTCTCCAACAGACTCGCTTTCTGCAAAAATGTGGGAATTACAGGAATCAGGGGAAAGGTGTAAAGAAGTCCCAGAGGCTAAAGAACTACTTTAGAAAAGTAATTTTGAGATAGGAGGTAATTACTGGGTTGCATTACGGGTAAAGAATAAGGTCCACGAGCTTTGCTGAAGATCTCGAGCTTGGGAAATGGCCAAGACGGATTTGATGCATTGGATCCGACCCACCACTGACAGTAAAGGCGTGATTGACATCACATTCTGTATTTACAACATTGGCTTGAAGAAGCCATTATTCTGACAACTGTCATTTCACATCTGCAGAATCAGAATGCCTTATTAAGTAATGATCTTCACTAAGAACATTTCCGTCAAAGATTACATGCCTGCAGTAACTGGTAGAACACATGCATGGTACTGGAAGGATGCCTCTTTCACTTGCTCTGTAGGATTAAAGCAGAAATTTGCTGAAGATAAAATTTTAGATTAAAGATGAGTGAAGTAACTTATGAGAAAACAGTGGGTTAATGCCAGAGTTCTTTTGTCAAGGCTACAGGGTTTGAATCCCATGTTCTAATGGGCAAGATATTGGCCTCCTTAGCCAAGGATTGGATGTTTTTGAGTCTCATCTGGGGTGGTATAATGTATCAGGCCCCAGAAGCCTAATGGATAAGGCACTGGCCTCCTATTGCAGGGACTGTGGGCTTGAGTCCCATCTGGAGTAGTATGATTTCATACCTACAACAGCTCACCTTTTAATGTTGTGTTTAAGAGAATAATTTATGAACCTGTATGTCGCCATCCCTCATATGATGCTGTAGAAGACAGAAGCTATACAAAACTGAAGGATGAGACAGACACGAAATGACAAGCATGTTGGGAAAGGAGTAGTTGTGGTTTCATTCTCTGTGCTGAAAGAAGGAAATCTAAATGAGTGTAAAGTCTGAACATCAAGAAAGTTACAAACACTTTAGAAGACACAAAATATCTGACAAAGAACTTAACATGACTGTTTGATGCATTCCTTCAATGTTAGGCGTTGCTCAGCAGTGATAACACAGAAAATCTACAGGACCGAGTGAAGCCATGGGATCTATCAAACAGCAGCTGACAGAGGTCTAGGAAAAATTGACATTATGACTCGGACTTCCAAGTTGCTGACTGACTGAACAACGTGTTGACTAGAGATATTCCATTCTGAAAACTGAGAAATTGTTTAAATTGCCAGTAAGTTACTGTCTGTAGTAAAATTTGGCTACTGGCTAGTAATTACACTTTTTGAAGGCCAGCAAAGAAGAAACTTGGGAAAATCAACAGAAAGGAAGGAAAAAGCTCTGTCCAGAAAGAATATCACAGCTGTTCAGCAAAAAGTTCTCATGTTGCGGTTTTTGTACAGGAGACGGCTTTTAGTAATTTAGAGGAAAAATATAAATCAAATGCAAGCAAGTTTTTAAAATCAGTGAAACATTAGGAGAATACACAAAGATAAATGACAACTCCCTATGCTGTGGAACAAAATCCCGGTATATGTGAGGCAGAGCACCTCGCTGGCCTTGTGTTCAAGAGAAATTTTGACCAATGGATGGGAGATCGCAGATATACCCCAGGGATTACCTCAGTGTCACTGCTCAACAGAGGCACAGCAAAATAATGGGTATAGTTCCCCATACTAAAGGGGTGGCGTAAGCCACAAAACTATGGGCTAGGCTTGTAAATGCCCTCGGGCAGATAGCCTAGTATGAACCTATGAACCTATGACAAAAGGCTTGAAAAACAGAAGCTTTAAAATCCATTCAGGGAACTGATAAAACTGGAGAATTCAGTGTGTAAAACATAGGAAAACTGGCTGAACACAAGGTTCCTCAAGAAGAAAAATAGTTCAGAAATAGAGTTAGAAGGTTAAAAACCTGAGGGTTTGTTTTGGCTTTACTTCAAAAACTTTATGAAGTGGACTGTGTTAATTTTATGAAAGTACAAATAAGTAAATGGATGGGTACCCCACAGTAAGATTTCTTAACAGAGAGGACAAATCGTGTATGTTCCACATCTGTCCATCAAACAGTTGAGATCTATATTATTAAAGATGCAATTGTAGCAGCAGAAAGAGGTCCCCTTAACAAATCTGAGGCTGAAAGGAAACGGGACACTAGAGGGCTTGTGGAAAATGATTTGCTGTATACCAGGGAAAAAAGAATGTTCTCAAAAGCAAACCTTCTTCAGTTACTGGATAATGTAAATTCTGCTGTAATCCTCCCATTGATAAAGCTGCTACCTATGCATCTTGAGTTCTACTCCCACTTCAATAGTTGTATTGATAAGGCAGCCCCTCTCAGCACCAAATATAATATGTGAAAATTAAAAACACAATCATCTGGTCAAATACCCATATAAATAAGTTATAAAACAAAAGAACCAAACTGCTCAATATTTATAAGAGGTCTCACTCTACCTATCTTAAGAGCACATGGAAGTGATTTGCCAAAGAGCTTAAGGGAACAGTTAGCAAGCTCAAAGCTGAGTACAAACTTAAAATCGCCACAAAAGACAGACACTACTGCAAATCTTTCTTTAACTATATTAGGAATTTAAGAGTACCTAGTAATTTTCAAAATCCATAACAATGCTACACTCTCTGATCCACACAAAATAACTAATTTTCTAAGTTCTAGCTAACAAATTCAGTGAAATGTTGCCACCCACAGTTATTGTTATTCCACAATTTCCACAATGCCAGACACTCTCTTAATTACTATGGAACAAGTTCTCTCAGGCCTCTCAAAAACTAAGAATGCTTCATCCATGGTCCCTGATAACATACTAGGTTGCCTGTTTATCAGTGCCAAATATGGTCTTTCTGAACCCCTAATTAACCTCTTAAGCGAAGCCTCTTCACTGGTTACATTCCTGAAGCCTGGAAAACAGTCACTGTAATGCCATTACACACGGGTGGCCTAACAATGGACCCTGGTAACTACAAATCCATTAGTCTCACTAGCCTCACAATCTGGAAATAGAAAATCTCTTAACCCTGGACCTTCACCAGTTTGGCTTTGTCAAAGAAAGGTCCTGTCTGTTTATCCTCATTAATTTTTTTGAAACAGGAAATTAAGCAGTGGATAGTGGTTATGCATTGCACACAGCATATCTAGACCTGGTCAAGGCCCTTGACACCATTTCCCATGCAAGCATAACTGACAGACTAAATCTGAATATAAACCCTTACACTGTGCAGTGGACAGCTAACTGGTTATCTGACAGAGCTCACAGGGTTAGAGTAGCAGGTGCCACTTCTGAAAGTGTAAAGTTACTAGTGGTGTAGGGCCCTCTATTATCTGGCATACAAGTCTCAGAACTTCAGGTCAGCACTCCCAGCCTGTGGTAAACTAAGTTTGCAGACAACTGTAAACTGGCTCTTTTTCACTCTGACTCACGATTGCTCTAACACTGGTTAGACCATGTTAACATTTGGAGCAAGGGCAATGATCTCAAATTAAATGTAAAAATAAACTTAGCATAGTTTATTTTGATAAACAAAACAGTTTTACTTACTATACATGAGATGCACCCCCTCCTATCAGACACTGCTGTAAGGTATCTAGGCACTCTTGTTGATAATTTTTTACCATTTGACCATCAGGTCTTCACAAAATTTTGAAAGCTGTTTTTATCTGGCCAATTTAATTTCCAAAGGCTAGATCCAAAGTCATCTTAATTCTCCTTTATGCATATCTTATTGCAGCCATTACTGAATATAATACACTTTTTGGCATGTTTTTATCTAAAAATATCAAACAACTTGAGAGACGTCAGATATACATAAGGATCAGCACCTCAAAAATCTTTGTTATCAGGAGAGACTGGCAGTCTCCTCTGTAGTTAGAATCCTTACAGTCTCTTCAGTGGTGATCTGTGTCCAGCTTTTTGGAGCCATGAAAGATCCAACCCCATCTGACCTCATATTCCATTGCAAAACTAATGGTACCTCAAACACTCTGTTAAAGGAAATAAACTCTCATCAGCAGATAAATCATGTTGCCATGACAGATTCATATCCCAACATATTCCTCATCTTTGGACCAAACATCCACTGCATGTCAAGAAGAGTAGCACCTTTGCCACTGTCAAGATAAACCTAGATAACTGGATGAGGCCCCTCAAATTCTCCCCGGTCTATTTAGTCTTCCTCTCCTTTGGGCTAGAGGGAACTTTTAAATAGGGTTTTTTTTTGGTTATGTTTGAAATGATTTGCAGATTGATTGCCTAGTACTACCTGTAAACCCAAGTTTATACCAACAATGATGCAGGTACAAGTTCAAAGCTGCTATATCCATCTGCTTCATTTTTCCTGTAATCAAAGATGTTTTTGATGTAGAACAATCTACAGATGAAATAAAGTTTAGTCAGCAACAAAGAGTGAGCCAGTGAACTGAAGAGAATTCTGGTTATCAACCTTCTGTCAATAAGCACAGAAAGTGATTTTGCTAGTGAAACCTTCCAAAAGAAAATTTCTGAGCAACAGAAAAAAAGATTAGGAGCTGATCAGTAGAATATGGAATATTATGGACTCGAACCAGAGGGAGACTGAGATGATCGGGGAAAAAGACCAGCAGCTAAGTAAATTTAGTGATTAAATGGGAAAACTGCATTGCATCCATAGTAGGAGAGGCAGAGTTTTGCATGAAGCTAGAAATGGCAGTGCTTCAGAAATGCAATGCTTCCACCAGACTCAGCAGTGTTTAAGGGTTTACGCTGCAGGATAAAACATGTAGAGTGCTTAGCCCACTTGCCTGCTTGCTTGGTGTTAGTGCTGAGTGCCAAAATAAAACAAACTATTTGAAGAGAGTTCCTTGAAACGTTTACCACAACTTAGTCAGGGCACTACATTTACCAGGCAGTAACTGATAAAGTAACAGCGTCTACAATCTTAATCTAAAGAAAGATGTTAGCAATACATGAAAAAATGTAGTTATATGTAAGGGGTTTAAATTATCACAAATGCATTTATTTATTTGTTTGTTAATCAGGTAAGTAGGATGGTCTAATTACCTTTTTTAGGCATGAACAAGGCTCAAGATGAACAAAATATAAGTATAAATTGCACTAAGAAAAAAGAAATTTACATTAGCAAGAATGAGGCATGAGTTGTTGTCTTTCGGCTTTTCCCGGTTAGGGGTCGCCACAGTGGAACTCCGGTCCGCTAATGATTGGCAGTTGATTTTCACGAACGCCGAGATGCCAGCTCGACATTCAACCTTCAATGAAGGCACACCCACTTACGCATGTCTTTCGAACGCCCACCCAACTGCGGGGAGAACATGCAGACTCCACACAGAAGGCACTCCCCACACTCCAGCCGGGAATCAAACAGGACAACCTCTTGCTGTGAGGCAACAACGCTACCGCTGCACCACCACGGAAGTAGTACAGGCAATGAATACATGAAAAATATTTGCAATGCATGTAGAAATTTCAAATAAAATAAATATGCATAATTAATTAAAAGCAAATAAAACAATACCGCCAGATAAAGCACTCTTATTAAGTCCAAAGTAAATCAAGTGAAAATAATAAGAAGAAGTGCACCATGTGAGGCCAGGCTGAATAAAACTCCAGGAATCTTCAGATAAAATCGATAATCCACATTTTATTGAAAAAACAGACAACAAGGACTGCAGTAGTATAAGCGCTTTCGCGTTGCTCCTCAACGCTTCATCAGATATAAATGCAGTATAAAAACCCCCCTCCCTTTATATAAAAAACATGTAATGACATCACAACATTCATTAAAACCATCAAATAATTAAAGCAATATAACATAATAAAAGTTGATTGATGTTAGTGCTTTAGAGACCTAGATGTTAGGAAAGGCTTAATAGATAACTTCTCATTGAGCCCAAATCTATGGGCTTGTAATTTCATTATCCACTTGCTCTCCCTTTCCTCTATTCTATTTTTGAATTACCCAACCTCTTCCCTATGTTGACCAATTCTAAAACCTGAAAACTAAAACTATGTGTGCTACTTAGTTCTACTATATGTTTGGCGAGTGCATTAGCAATATTACTCTTGCTAATAGCATAAACATGCTCTCTGATGCGCTCTCGTAATGACCTAGTGGTCATACCCACATAGAACTTCATACAGGCTTTGCACGTTGCTACATATACTAAATTCAAAGATTTGCAAGTGGCATGATGTTTGAATAAATACCTCTTATTGGTTATAGGGTGCGTGAAGGTGTCAGTAGTAGATACATATTTGCATTGATTGCACGTGTAGCATGGAGAAGTACCTGTTTTATGACTCTGAGGTGTATTAAAATGACGGTGTTGGCATAATGGGAGAACTGCTTTGTTTTGAATGAAGACTCACTTTTTGTTGACCATCTCGTATTTTATAACAGATTTGTAGATGATGTGTTTTTGTTGTGGAGGGGAACTGTTGAACAACTTTTAAATTTTGTAGCATATCTCAATAATACCACAGATTTTCTTAGTTTTGAATGCACTTATTCCTTTGATATCATTGATTTTTTGGATGTTAGAATAAATAATACCCATCAGGGTTTTGATACTGAACTTTACAGAAAGGAATGTTGGAGAAATAACCTGTTACACCGAGAGAGTATGCATCCCAAGCATATATACAACAATATTATTACTAATCAAATGGTTAGAATCTCCAAATTAACATCCCATACAACAGCTTATGATAAACACAAACAGGACCTCACCAAGAACTTTTTATCTAGGGGTTACAATAAAAGACAAGTATCTGAAGCCGTTTCTTTGGGTGACTCATATAGACTATCTGATGGAGCACCTTTGATCAATAGAACCTATGAACATTCTCAGCCCTTTAAGAGGAAGTTTAATGACAACCACAACAGGATTGTCATTCCCTTTACTAATAGAAATAACAACATTCTAAACGTATTCAGGAAGCATTGGAGTATCTTAATGGCTGATGATAGGATTAGTTCTTTAGTTGACACAAGACCTAGAGTGGCATATAAGAACATGCCCTCACTAAATAGGTTGTTATGCTATGATCGACGTCATTTTAATACACCTCAGAGTCATAAAACAGGTACTTCTCCATGCTACACGTGCAATCAATGCAAATATGTATCTACTACTGACACCTTCACGCACCCTATAACCAATAAGAGGTATTTATTCAAACATCATGCCACTTGCAAATCTTTGAATTTAGTATATGTAGCAACGTGCAAAGCCTGTATGAAGTTCTATGTGGGTATGACCACTAGGTCATTACGAGAGCGCATCAGAGAGCATGTTTATGCTATTAGCAAGAGTAATATTGCTAATGCACTCGCCAAACATATAGTAGAACTAAGTAGCACACATAGTTTTAGTTTTCAGGTTTTAGAATTGGTCAACATAGGGAAGAGGTTGGGTAATTCAAAAAATAGAATAGAGGAAAGGGAGAGCAAGTGGATAATGAAATTACAAGCCCATAGATTTGGGCTCAATGAGAAGTTATCTATTAAGCCTTTCCTAACATCTAGGTCTCTAAAGCACTAACATCAATCAACTTTTATTATGTTATATTGCTTTAATTATTTGATGGTTTTAATGAATGTTGTGATGTCATTACATGTTTTTTGTATAAAGGGAGGGGGGTTTTTATACTGCATTTATATCTGATGAAGCGTTGAGGAGCAACGCGAAAGCGCTTATACTACTGCAGTCCTTGTTGTCTGTTTTTTCAATAAAATGTGGATTATCGATTTTATCTGAAGATTCCTGGAGTTTTATTCAGCCTGGCCTCACATGGTGCACTTCTTATTATTATTTTCACATAATTAATTAAAAGACTAACAACTGAGCAATTCTAATGAACAATCAAACAATACACAGAATGCAATCATGCATGCAAGTAGAAATATTAGTAGAGGACAAGTAAAGCAGGAAATGAACCAGCATTGTGAAAACATGCATGGGCACCCTCTTTGTGATTACGTTCTTTCAATACTTTCTGCACAGTAATATCGATTTGACAAGCAGGACAGAACAGTACTGGTCCATACATTAGAATTCAACATTAAGATCTACAGAATAGCATCTAACTATGGACTACCAGACACAGCTAATGTGCATGTATTTATGATTGTGTGTGCAGTTGCTGATAGGGTGTTACTACCGTACTGGTACTCAGAAATGACTGCCAGCACTGTAGCTGGTGATATCAAGGCTTAAGCACTGAAAAGTTTAGTGAGTGGTATACATTTGTAACAACGGAATTGCTACAATTCAGTTTAAAGCAGAAAACCTTTAATTTAAATTTATTTATTTTATGCACTTCAACTTAGAGAGGAGGAGCACAAATTGGGAGAATGAACCTTCCTCCTCAGCATAGGAATGGATCTTAATTTATTAATGTATTTATTTAATTTATTGAGGGATGCCAGATCAGGCACAGCATTGGGCTCTAGGTGATCCAGCTATATCACTTGCACGTGCGCTCTCTCTTTTATTTATATATATATATATATATATATATATATATATATATATATATATATATATATATATATATATATATATCTACACTCACACACACACACAGTGGATATAGAAAGTGAATTTTAATGCGACTTATAACCTGTACAATTCAAATGAAAAACAAACATCTGTTAGGGGCAAAAATATAAAAAATAAAAAACGTACAATAAGCTGGCTGCATAAGTGTGCACACCCTTAAACTAATACTTTGTTGTGTGTGTGCACCCTTAAGCTAATACTTTGTTGAAGCACCTTTTGATTTAATTACAGCATTCAGTCTTCTTGGGTAGGAGTCTATCAGCATGGCACATCTTGACTTGGTAATATTTGCCCAGTCTTCCTTGCAAAAGTAGTCCAAATCTATCAGATTGTGAGGGCATCTCTTGTGCACAAGCCCTCTTCAGGTCACCCCACAGATTTTTATCTTCGATTTAGGTCTGGGCTCTGGTGGGCCATTCCAGTACTTGAATTTTCTTCTGGTGAAGCCATTCTTTTGTTGATTTGGATGTATGCTTGGGATCATTGTCATGTTGAAAGGTGAAATTCCTCTTCATCTTCAGCTTTCTAGTACATGCCTGAAGGTTTTGGGCCAAAAGTGACTGGTATTTGGAACTGTTCATAATTCTGTCCACCTTGACTAAAGCCCCAGTTCCAAGTGCAGAAAAGCAACTTCAAAGCATGATACTGCCACCACCATGCTTCACCGTGGGGATGATTTTCTTTTGGTGATGCGAAGTGTTGTTTTTACGCCAAATGTACCTTTTGGAATTGTGGCCAAAACGTTCAACATTAGTCTCATCAGACCACAACACATTTTCTCACATGCCTTTGGGAGTCTTTGATGTATTGTTTTGCAAATTTTAGCCGGGCCTGAATGTTTTTCTGTGTAAGAAAAGGCTTCTGTTTTGCAAACCTACCCCACAGCCTAGAATATGGAGAATACGGGAGATTATTGTCACATGTAGTACACAACCAGTACTTGCCAGAAATTCCTGCTGGTCCTTCAGTGTTGCTGTAGATCTCTTGGCAGCCTCCCTGACCAGTTTTTTGTCTTGTCTTTTCATCAATTTTGGAGGGATATCCAGTTCTTTGCAATGCCACTGTTGTCCCATATTTTCTCCATTTTCTGATGACTGTCTTCACTGTGTTCCATGGTATATCCAATGTTGTGGAAATTTTTTTGTACCCTTCTCCTGACAGATACTTTCAACTCTCTGCGAACCATGGCTTTTGCTGTAGCAGGCAACTGAGTAAATATCAGGAAAATCCTACTAGGACAGCTGAACTTTATTTGGGGTTAATCAGAGTCTCTTTAATTGATAGCAGGTGTGTTCCCAAGAAGACTGAATGTTGTAATTAAATCAAAAGGTGCTTCAACAAAGTATTACTTTAACGGTGAGCACACTTATGTAACCAGCTTATTGTATGTTTTTTATATTTTTTCCCCTTAACAGATTTTTGTTTTTCAATTGAATTGTACAGGTTATAGGTCACATTAAACGTGGGAAAACTTTTGAAATGATTTTATGTGGTCTTATTTTTTTATATCACAAAAACTTTTTATATCCACTGTATATGTGTATTATATATATATATATATATATATATATATATATATATACACATATGTGTGTGCGTGTGTGTGTGTATTATATATATGTATATATATATATATATATATATAATATAGGTTTACTATCATTTAACGGATCGCACAACAGCGAATCGCGGTTATGTCGAGGCAAAACCTAGAAACCAAAAACTATGAACAACAACAAAAAAAAACAGTGTGGTGACTGTAAATGTCGACTTCAACATTTTTGAACAGTCACCACAGTTCTGGGGACACCATTACTGTGCTTTGCATGGCAAATAACATGTTTGCAGGGGGGAAAGCTCCCCTGCGCCCCCCACCCCCCCGCTACTTAAATATACTAACTCCGGGATCGCACTATAGTGAGGGAAAGGGTACATTTCCTGATCCCCACTACAGTGCGAGCTACACTGCAATGTCGGAATTGACAACAGCGAATGCTGTATCGCATTCGCTGTTGTCAGTTCCGACATTTTCTTTTTCGAGTTAATGAGTCAGTGACAGCCAGATTCAATATTTTTTCAATTGCATGAACTGTTATCTAATATATATATATATATATATATATATATATATAGAGAGAGAGAGAGAGAGAGAGACGAACACACACACATACATACATATGGGTCTCATTATCTATCGAAATTACACTTACCTGAAAAACAAAATCCCAAGACGACTTCTTCAAAACACAAAGTATTCGAAACCATGGGTCACTGATATTTTACACAGGGAAAACAACCACTTGGCCACCAGGACAAAATAACACAATGGAACACATTTAAAACCACCCAAATGGGGGGCTCTGCCCCCCCCCCCAAGCCCTCTTCCCAACTAAATGTACCAACACAGAGATCGCACTATACTGGGGAAAAGGTCAAGGTTCACCATGATGGCCGAGTGGTTCTTTTCCCTATGTACAACATTGGTGATCCCAGGCTTTGAATAGTTTAGCTTTTGAAGGAGTCATCTCATGATGTTATTCGGGTAAGTGTAATTTCAATAAAGGAAGATAGATCCATATATATATATATATATATATATATATATATATATATATATATATATATATATGTGTGTGTGTGTGTACACGCACATATATAATGATTGCCTAACATTACATTGACATTTGCATTGGTCAACATGTAAAACAGCATCCAAAAACATGAATGTTAACACAACACTATGCATGTGCCAAGAAACAGCCTTGGTGCATGCAAAAATTAAAATAATAAAACATAAAAAAAAATGTTTTTCAGGAGGGCAAGCTTCCCTGTAACCTCCACAACCTGCGATAATTACATATGCCAATGCAGACATTACACAAAACAGGGGAAAGGTAATTATTTATTTGACATTTGTTAACCGGGTTAGTCCAACTGAGCCAGAAGCCCATTTTCAGTGGAGGCCCGAGGAGAAAAACTTCAAATACAATTTAAAAAGTTCAACAAAACAATATAAAACAGGTAATTACAGAAATGTACATTTCAGTTTAGTAATCAAAAATAGAAAGTAGTCTGTCGCATAGTGCGGAACAGAATTAGTTAACAGAAGGCACATAAAACAACACTGGTAGTTTAAAGCAAGAGTATTGTACAAAGATTACTGTGCTGAAACATAGTTACAGACATTAAATACAGAAGTTGATGCATGTTATGTAAAAAAAAGAAGTTATGTACTCACCATAGCGTTCCATGCTGGTAGTCCATCTCACCCTTCATTTTTACATATGGGTTCGGAGCCGATCCTCGGCTCTGACTCGGCCGATTTACAAGCTCGAAGACTTCTGGTTGGCTCGCGGCTATGCAGGTATCCCATGGTGCACCAATGCAATCCCCAGATCTTGTTTGCTGCTAGCTAGAAACAGAAAAACCCCTAACCAACAAACCAATACTAGAGGGTCATCAACCAATACAATCAAATTATTACCTCCAGATCTTCCAGGATGGGGGCAGGAGGGCAGGTTGGTAAAAATAAAGGGTGAGATGGACTACCAACATGGAACATTATGGTGAGTACATAACTTCTTTATGTTAGGTAGTCCAATCTCGCCTTCATTTTTACATATGGGACAGCGTCCCTAGCGCCTTATTCTTGGGTGGCTCATTGGAAAATACTCCTGAGCACCATGGAGCCAAAGGATGCTCTACCCCTGGATGCCAAATCCAACTTATAACGTGTAATAAAGGTGTGAGGGGTAGCCCACATAGCTGCGGCACAAACATGATCAAGTAGTACCCCTGGCTTGAAAGGCTGCAGAGGTAGACAGAGACCTGATAGAGTGAGCTTTGATCCTGTGGGGTAAAGGTCTGCCCTCCGAATTGTAGAGGAAGGCTATGCAACTAGAAATCCAATTAGACAATGTCACCTTAGAAACTGGTAAGTCCAATCTGGAATCGGAAAAAGAAATGAATAACTGGTGTGACTTCCAAAATACTTTGGTCCACTGCAAATAAAAATGTAGCTGTCTATGAACGTCCAGCTGGTGGAAATGATATTCAGCTGCATTTGCATTACAGTGACTGGGAAAGAATACTGGAAGCTCAATGGACTGATTTAAGGTGGCATTAGAACAAACTTTCAGGAAAAAATGAAGGATTGGTACGTAAAGATACTCGGTCTTTATGAAAGATTAAATAAGGTGGCTTAATAGACGGGGCTTGTAGCTCAGATACATGTCTGGCTGACGTAATGGCTACTAAAAACACCGTCTACCAAGACAAATATTTTAAAGAAGATGAGTGAGAGAAGGTTCAAAGGGAGGGGATGTCAACTTGGACAACACAAAATTTTAGTCCCAAGAAGCCACAGGTTCTTGTAATGGTGGTCTCAGTAAAGTTGCCCCTCTCAAGAAAGTCTTGCATAGCTTATGAGACTTAAGGTTGGCATTTGGGGACCCTAAATAAAAATGAGAGATTGCCGCCAACTGCACTTTGATGGTGGCCATGGCAGATCCCTGCTGAAAAAGCTCCGAAAGGAATTCCAGAATCACGGGAATAGGAGCAGTATAAGGATCCACGTTCATTTTCTGTGCCCAAATAGAAAATCTTTTCCATTTACTGTCATACAGCCTTCTGGTTGAGGGTTTATGCGAGGATAAGAGAATATGTGACACTGAGGAAGAAACATTATGAAGCCTGACTAGAGATGGAACTGGAGCAGCCATGCTATCAATTTGAGGGTGTGGAGAGCGGGATGTAGTGAACCCGACATGTGGGTCAATAGATCTGGAACTGGGTCCAGAATCCAAGGATTGTCCAAGAGAAGAGGCTCAAGGAAGGAGAACCAGACCTGATGAGGCCAGTAAGGAGCAATGAGGATCAACTTGCTTCCCAGCCGATTGGCTTTCTGAATCACTTTGGGGATAAGAGGGAATGGAGGAAAGGCATACAGAAGTCTCGTGGGCCAATCGTGGACCAGAGAGTCTCTGGGTGTTTCACCCAGAGGGGGAATCAGGGAAAAATAGCTGCTGCACTTGGCATTGACTGGGCTGGCAAAAAGGTCACAGCAAGGCTGCCCCCATCTCCAGAAAATCTGCTCCACTATTTCGAATTTCAGAGACCACTCGTGAGGCAGTAAGATTGCCCGACTTAGCTTGTCGGCTATCATGTTGGTTGTCCCCAGAATGTGCGATACCACCAGAAAGCGCTGGGAAGAAATTGCCCATTCCCAAACTCGCATGGCCTCTAGACAGAGTGGGTAAGATCTGGTAATGCCCTGTTTGTTGATATACCACACAACCGACATGTTGTCCGATTGTATTGCAATCGTCCCTGGAGGAAGAAGGTCCTGAAGTGCTTGCAACGCCAGTAGCACCACCCTCATCTCCAGAACACTGATATGCAGATGAGCCTCGTGTTCTTGCCATGTGCCGTGGACAGTCCTGCCAAGATAATGCCCCCCCCACCAGACCTGGGAGGCATCCGTGATCACAGTGGCTGCGGGTTGGGCAGGAACAAAGGGAGCTCCCATGAACAAGTGGTTGTGGGCTATCCACCAGTGAAGGTCCTTTTTGTATGATTCCGTCATCAGGATAGGGTAACTCAGTGGTAGATATTGGAATGACCACTGGGAAGAGAGGAGCCATTGGAGGATTCTCATGTGCAACCTGGCTAAAGGTATTAACAGAATGGTTGAGGCCATCGTACTGAAGCTGAAGAACCCATTTTGCTTTGACTTTCCGAAGCGGAAGAAGACAGTGAACTTGTGAGATGAGGTTTTGTGCTCTTTTGGCGAGGAGACGAACTGTCATAGCCACTGTATCTACCTCTGCGCCTATAAAAATCACAGATTGCGAGGGCAGTAATACAGATTTTTCCCAGTTTATGGAGATCCCTAATTGAGCACAAAGTTGAATGGTGGCGTCCCTGTTTTGGATGAGTAGATGCCTGGTGGGGGTGGTCAGGAGCCAGTCGTCCAAATACAGAAATACCTGGTATCCCTGACGTCTCAAGTGAGCTGTCACTACTGCCATACATTTGGTGAACACCCTGGGGGCTGTGGTGAGACCAAAGGACAGAGCACGAAACTGATAATGACTGGCTTCCCAGCAGGAAGCGCAGATATCTCCTTGATGCCTTGTCGATTTTTATATGGTAGTAGGCGTCTTGGAGATCCGGACAGCACATTCCAATAGTCTTTCCCTAACAACAGGCGTATCGACTGCAGTGTGACCATCTGAAACTTGTCCTTCTTCACCGATTCGTTTAATTTGCTGAGGTCCAAAATTGGCCTCCAGTCTCCGGTTCGTTTTGGGACTAAAAAGAACCTGGAGTAAGTTCCGGATCCTGTCTCATCTGCTGGGATGGGCTGGATGACTCTTGTTAAGAGCAACTTGCTGATCTCTCAGTTGCCTGATCCCTAGGATTGGGTGGAACATCTGGGATCTTTTTGGGAACAAACGATGGAAGGGAAAAGGGTATGATATAGCCTCTGGTAATGGCTCTTTGCAACCACTTGTCTTGGGTGATATTTAGCCAGGCTTCTGAATACAAAGAGACGCGACCCCCAACTGGCCCCAGAGAAACGCAGTCGGGCCCCACATCAGGAGCACTGATAAGGCCGCCCTCGAAAGGAATCACGGCCTTGCTGGTATTGCGGACCGCCCCTGCCTCTAGGGCGATGTCTACCATTTCCTCCTACTCTGCTTCTGAAGGAGGATTCACTCTGTGTCTGGAAAGACCCTCTGGGACATTTTGAATAAAATTACACAGGTGCATCCAGGAGTGGCCCCTAAGGGCAACTCCTGAACCCGCTGCTCTGCTCGCTCCATCAGCTGCATGGGAGATAAGCCGCATGGAGGAGTTAACTACAGAATTTAGGGTGGACAACTGAGCAGTGATCCTATCAGGGACTCTCTTAGGACAAGTACCCTGTATGGAATCTTTTTACTCCTTGAGGAGATCCCTCTCCAACCTCGTGAAGTGAGTAAGATAGTTCAGAGATCGAAGTGTAAATGCCGCTGAACTAAATACACGCTTCCCAAATCTGTCCATCTGTCGAGACTCCTTGCTTGGCGGATGAACAGAGGAAGAAGTCTCCACCAACTCCTCCATCGTGGCTGCCGCCACCACCATGGCATCTATGGGAACACCCTTAGACAAGAACTCTTTTTGAGGAGGGGCAGACAGAAACTTATTAGGTCTCCTGGGGACTGGCTCCTCAGCATCGGGAGTATCCCACACCCTCAGACTAACCAGATCCATTAGTTAGTCGAAAGGTGGAGACACCCAAGAGGCAGAGTGTTGAGACCCGAAAGCCTTCAGGTACACCGACTCCTCATCAGAAGGGTTGACAGTGGGCCAGTCACACCTCTGTTTAAGGATCTCCAGGACGTCCACAAAGGAGACATCATCAGAGGATTACTTGGGGGACCCTTCCGACTCCTCGAGGTCAGTGTCCGATGTCAGAGACTCATCCTGGGAGTCAATATGCTTCCACTTGCATACCCTCTTCCGGGGGGGGGGGGAGCTCATCGAAGGGACATTCTGGAGAGGCCTTGGAAGAGTGGGGACCACCAGCCTGTGGCTCCTGAGGCTGCGGGTCTCTGCTGTCTCCAGAGAGAGTAGGTACTGAGACTGAAGTGGGTGTCATGGGGGTAAGTGTGCTTGTACCACTGGCAGGGGCTGTAGATTGAGACAGCACACTCCTCATCACCTCAAAAGCCGACCTCTACGGCTCCGAAGACCACCCCCGCTCCGAAGAGACAAAGATTGGCACCGGAGCCAGAGCTATAAGCTCAGAGATAGATGCAGGGTCCAAGCTCACCCTGGCGGAAGCACCGAGAGGAAGGCTTGGAACCGAAGATCGATTCAAACCCTCCCCATTGGCACCGACAGAAGAGCTTCGATCCCTGGTCATGACGGACGGAGCCGAACGTGTCGGAGTCAAACTTGGCTCCAATGCAGCAGCAAGGGGAACCGGAACAAAGGGTTCCTCCGCTGGTAACAAGCACTCGGACTCCGAAAGGCCAACAAGGCTCGGAGGAGGAATAACAGATGAGGGCAAAACTGGATCAAGTGGCTCCGGAACAGACTGGGTGGGAGCCAGCAAAAATTTAGGCAGAGCAGACAACTTCAGGAGTCTCAGTACTACCCTCTCAACATCTTCTTCCGAAAGGCTCCTGGAAGATCTGGAAGATAAAGTAGGGGATCTCAACCTAGGAGGCACTGGAGACTTGATTAACAAGGAGACTGGTAGGGATTCTACAGACAGGCTCTGAGCAGTAGAGTCAACTGCTATTTCCAAAGGTTCAGAAGTCGGCACCAAAGCACATGTGACTGACTCTGATACCATGGTGCTCTCCTTCAGCTCCGAAGACTGAGGAGTCAAGGAGGCAGACTTTGGTAATTTAGAAGGCGGCTCCGTGACACCAGCCAGTGCTGGAGAAGGCCTTTTAGAAGCTTTCGGTTTGGATTCAGATCTAGATTTTTTAGACTTGGAAGAAGCTGACGAACTAGATAAAGCTTCCTCAAAGGTTGGTTTCAGAAGACCTTTGAGTATCAGCTTGTTCTTTCCCTCCTGCAACAATCTAGGAGAGAAAGCATGATTCCTGCAAATGGATGGCTCCCAAGCAGTAGACACAGCTACTGTGGCCATCCATTAATGACATTTTCTGGGAGCATTTCATGCATTTTTTTGAACCCAGAGGGTTTATGCTCCTTGCTATCCTTAGACATTGCAGACACGCACACAAAACCAGAGGAGAGATAGGAAGAGAGAGAATAAATGAGGACTAGGTCTTCTAACTAAAACGGGCCTAGCCCTGCAGAAGAGTTACAAGAGGACTAGGTCCTCTACGTTAAATGGGCCTAGCCCAGTGAAACAGAAAACTAGGTCTTCTAACTTAAACAGACCAAGTATTTAACACAGACACACACAGGTTTAATCACACAGGAAAAATTTTGTAACGGCAATCCTTACCACCTTAGCGGATCCCCGACAAAGACAACAAGTCAACAGTCAACAGTGACCAAAAAAGGTCTGAGCAGTACAAATAAATCAACAGGAGCCCCTGCTGATTAAGAGCGGAAAAAACACCAAAACAAATGCTCTACCTAGGCAAAAAAAAAGCAACAGTGCCTAACTAACTGGCACACAGGATACTAAAACTACTACAGTGAAGAAAAAAAAAAGTCCACAAGGACATCTTAGACAAAGGCCTATAAGATAACAACATTAAATAACACTAAATATGCAATATCCACTATGAATGTAAAGAATTGAAAAGGACTTAGCCAGAGCCAAGAGAAGCACATCCGAAATTGTCGAAGCGTCAAATGAGATCTGGGGATTGCACTGGTGCACCATGGGATACCTGCTTAGCCACAAGCCAACCAGAAGTCTTCGAGCTTGTAAATCAGCCGAGTTGGAGCAGAGGATCTGCTCCGAACCCATATGTAAAAATGAAGGTGCGACTGGACTACCTAACATGAGGAGTTTGGTTACTTATACAAATTCAGATTGATGTGAACTAAATATCTCATACATACAGGTTATGTCTTCAGCAAGGGTGAATACGAGTCATGTGGGGATTTGGGTTTTTGTAATAAGAAGGGAAGAGAATTAGGAAGGGGAGATTTATGTTGGGTCCTGGCAGGGACAGCACCATGAGCTGGACACCATGGTTTTTAGCTCTTTTGTGAGGATGGCCCAGCTAACTGAAAATCATTTCCATCACTTTGTTGTTGAGAGACCACTTGTGAGGTAGTAAGATGGACCTGCTCAGTTGGTCTGCTATCACACTGGACTTCCCAGGAATGTGCATTGCTATCATAAAACGGTTGGAAGATCTGGCTCCCCCTTGTTTCTTGACGTACCAAACTACTGACATGTTGTCTGTCTGCACTGCAATTGTCCTGAGAGGGAGAGAGTCTTGGAATGCCTGCAATGTCAAAAGCACCACTCATCTCCAGAACACTGACATGCAAAAGTTGGCCTCTTTGGGGGACCAAGTGCCTTGGACCGTATTCCCCAGGAAATGCCCCGCCACACACCCAATCTGGAAAGCATCCATGGTCTCTATGGCCTTGGGCTGAGGAAGAATGAAAGGACAACCTTGTAACACCTTTTGTGACTGCATCCACAAAGAAAGGTATCACTTGCATACCTGGGTTATTCTCATCTTCGCTGACATGGGTTGAGAAAGCACTGACCATTGTGTAGCTAGCATCCACTGCAGAATTATTATGTGGAATCTTGCTGAGGGGACTAAAATTATTGCCACTGACACTGACCCCAGGGATTGCAGAATCAATTGGGCTGAAATTCTGGTACTGCAAATTAATTTCCTGACCTGCATCCTTATCATTTAACCTCTTGATAGTCAAAGAGAAGAAACCATAAATACTGTGTTGAACACTGCTCCTATAAAGTCTGATGTCTGGGTTGGCTGTAAATGAGACTTGTAATGTACGGTTATTCCGAGATGTGAACAAGTCTGTAGCACCTCTTCTCGTGCTTCTACCAGTCGATGCCTGGTCAGTGCGGTAATGAGCCAGTCGTCCAAGTATGAAAACACCCAGAATCCTTACAGTCTCAAGTGAACTGCTACTACTGCCATACACTTGAACACCCTGAGGGCTGTGGTGAGGCCAAAGGGCAGTGCTCTGAACTGATCGTGACTGGCTCCCATCACATCATGAATGAAAGTTGAAGTTAGGTTAATATAGTAGATTTGTTGATTATGTATTTTCCTTGGAGAGGGACACAAGATGAGCTGATGTCATTTGTACATTATTTGAAATCAACTATGGATTTTTTCAGATTTTCTGTGAATTGTTCAAATATCAAAATACATTATTTAGATGTTCATAAGAAGGATGGGGATGGCGCGATAGAAACATCATTGTACAAGAAATCCTGTTGGAAAAATAGTATACTGACATTTGATAGTATGCACCCAAGACATATGTTTAATAACATCATAAAGGGACAAGTACGTAGAATTTCACGTCTATGCACAGAAGATAATCAGTCTGATCAGGAAGTGAGTGTCCTTGAAAGAAATGTAAGAAACAGAGGGTATAAACAAAATACCCTTTATAGGGAGATAGCCAATAGCATACCCAACAGGAATACACAGACAGACAATGGTTTTCTAAAAAAAACAGGAAAAAAGTGGGCTTGAGCTAGTAAAGAAGGGTAGTACAAAGAACAGCAATAAAACACGTATGTTTCTTACATATACTAATAATATAGGGGGCATTTGTCAGATTGTAAAACATAATTGGAAGATTTTAATGACAGACACAAAAGCAGCTAATATTGTGGCTCCACAGCCAAAGTTTACCTTTAGAAGAAATAGGAATTTAAAGGATATACTTTGCCAAGAACCAGATATGCATAGTACGAGAAAATCTATAATATGAAGACAGGGTACACATGCATGTCGGCAGTGCAAAGCTTGTGAGTATATTATGAATGGGAATTTGTTCATACACCCCAAGACAGGAAAAAGATATTTTTTTGACGGGTATGTTGACTGAAAAACATATAATGTTAGATATGCATAGCTGTATGTCAGCACTGCATCTCATACTATGTAGGAAAAACAAATTGCAGGCTGAAGGACAGAATATTAAAACATGTCTCCAACATCGGGTTAGGAAACAAGCAGAATGCACTTTTTCAGCAAATAGAATTGAACAAGGGGCATACATTTTTATTCATGGTGTTACAGGTGATGAGCAGGAACATTAGAAAAGGTGATCGGGTAAACTGTACTGAATATACAGAAATGAAATGGATCATCAGACTAGGAGCTGATAGAGCTCCAGGTCTTAATGGAGTTGTCCATTTAAAACCTGCCTTAAAGAAAAGGAGGGTGCAGTATTGAAATTTGATTGGTTGTTGTGCTCTTAAATTCAGCAATTGCTTTTAATGTACATTATCTGATGAAGGGCTGTACTCAAAAGTTCTCACAGTGCACTTTTATTTACTTATTGTTTTTAATAAAACTTGGCCGGGTGGTTTCTGCTTTTTCAACTATTACTGCCTTACACTAAGTACTTTCTGGATTGTCTGCTCATCTTTATGTGACGGTACGCATCCTGAAGATCTATCAAGCACATCTAGTCGTCCTTGCCTAAAAAGGGCAGAATGTACTGAACTGTGACAATCTGGACCTTTGTGTGTCTAACTAACTTGTTTAATGCACTGAAATCCAAAACTGGTCTCCAGTCCCCTGTTTTCTTTGGCACAAAAAAGAATCTTGAGTAAGTCCTGGATTCTATTTGGTCTGGTGGGACCTCTTGGATGACTCTTTTTCTAGCAGCTTTTGGATTTCTAGTGTGCTGCTGCTTTCCTCTGATTGGGTGGAACATCAGGAAATTTTCTCAACAATACAGTAGGTGGGAAAACTGGAATTCTATAACTCTGGAAATAATTCTCTGCTCCCATCTTTTATTAAATCTAGCCAGGCTCTCTGGTGCAGAGATAAGAGACCCCCCCCCCCCACGACTACCTCCAGAGGTAGACAATCAAGCCTCCATTCAGGAGAACTGAAAGGGTCTGTCAGAAAGGGAATCTCTAGAACCCAGGTTTTGCGGGCCTCCTCTGCCACTGGAGTGTCGCCTTCCATTATCATTCCCTCCGCTGCCTCTGGGGGAACAGTCTCCACATGTGTCCTGGAAAAGACCCTGGGACTTTTTGAACCACACTTTTCGACCTTCCCACTGATTCCTGGAAAAGGTCCTTTGAAGGACTGAAAAATGCATTCCCAGTCCAGAGAGGATCTTTCCATCTTTCTCGCACTTGGTGTGTGTGCACTTCACTGTGGGGACAAACAAAGAAGTGCTGTCAACAGGAGCACTAATGAACGAAGACTTGAAGGGCTCAGCAAAATCACACAGGCGCATCCAGGCATGCCTCCTGATGGAAATAACTGAACCCACGGCCCTTGAGGCACTTTCTGCAATGTGTGAGATAAGCTTCATGGATGAATTAGATATAGCTTCTAGGGTCCTGTTTAAGGATCTCAAGAATGACTCCAAATGAGACTCCATCAGGTGGTAATTTTGGAGACCCCCCTCCTTCATCAAAATCAGTATCCTCTCTGACTGACTTTTGAGAGTCCAAGTGCCTCCTTTTGCCACTTTCTCTTCCTAGGGACTTCCTTGGTGTGGTGGTCCGGTGAAGTATCAGAAGAGAGTAGTCTGGAAGCTTTCAGCTGACTGTCCCTGTGGGGTAGAAAGTTGAGGATCATGGTGCAAAGTCATCTGAGAAGCAGAGTGTGGATACAAGGGGGAAGGACCTGTCTGACCTGCCAGAGCAGAGACCACCCTCTTCACAACCTCAAAAGCAGATCACTCCGGGGAGAAGGAAGATAATGAAGTTGAAAAATTGTGTTTCTGGCATGTCACCTCCCTCTACCACATGAACAATCCACTCAAAGTGGAATCTGGAGCCAAGCTGTCCAGTGCAGAGGCTCTGAAAACCTCAGAGTCGACTCCAACATCCTGGATCTGATAGGGATGCTTCAGCTCCAAGAATCGTCCACCTCCGAGGATGTCAAAGCCAGTACACTCAGAGCAGTATTCAGATCCAAAGACCGTGTTTTCTTCGGATCCAAACCAGACAGACCTGGAATGCTCAGATCCAACAACTCTAAAACAACAGGTTGTATTAGAGAAGGAGCTGTAATGGATGGAATAGTAGATTATTAGACTTCCTGGCACAAAGGGGTAGGAACCATGACAACTCCCATCTGAATTTGCTCCATGAAGAATTTCATCATCCCCTCCATATCTGCTACTGAGAGACTCATGGAGGAATGAAAATATACTAGGGATGGCAATTTGGAGCACCTCTATACAAAGGGAGAGGGCACTCTGGATGGGACTGGATCCAGACTAGGAGAATAAGTTGTCTTTGGTAAAGGTTTTGGATCCGAAGGTGTGGGATCCAGAACAGGCTTAATCAGATCGTCAATACTCACTAGCTTGAACAAAACTGATCTCAGCAAACTCTCTAGCTGCTACAATCAAATTGCCAGGTTTGCCACATGAACTCCCTACTTGACACGCCATTGTCAAAACCTAAACCTCTTAGGATGGCTAGAACTCCCCAGGGCTAATTCAATATAATCAACTTACTGTAGCATTCAAGGTTATTAACCATCCAGAAAACATGCCCTCCCTTAAAAACATTATCCATCCCTACAAAAAGGATAGGCCACTTTGTTCCACTACAAAACTTTTGGTTCAATCTGTTAAAGCTAACAACCTATCTGGAGAATCTTTGTTTGCAAATTCAGTAGGCAAAACCTGGAATTCGCTCCCATCTGACCTTACTCTGAACCCCTCCCTTAATCAGTTTAAAAAAAAAAAATCTAACCTAGTATTTTAAAACTCAGCGGTTATGTCCTTGCTCTAACCCTGACTAAAGCCTAATCTACTTCCATATCCCTGCAATTTTTTACTCACAGCAACTTACCTCTTACACTAAAAGGTTTGAAAAGAGAAACTAACATCTCTGCAGATACTCTGTATATAGCTGCATCAATAGATTTGATAAGAGAAACTAATATATTTGTATATATTTCTGAATATAAACTGTATTCTTCATAGGCTTGAAATGTGACTGTAACTTGTACGTTAATACAATATGTTTGTGCATATACTGTAACTTGCTTGTCTTTACCTGTTTGTAAGTTTGGAGCTCTTCTCCCCGTGCCTCCGCTGAAAATGGACATGTATCCAGTCGTACTATCCCATTCAACAAATGTAAAATAAAATAAAATAAATAAATGAATAAATAAATGAGGGTCAGACTGTAGGTAATTTCAGATCCAGTTTCTCTCTCTTCTTATTAGCTTCTGAGGAAGAAGACGCAGGAGACTCAGAAGACTCGGACCTTTTTGTAGGATCTCAAGATTTGTGTTTGGGGGATTGAGCCCCAGTAATGCCTTTGGATAAGGAAGTTGGCAGAAAGCCTTTTAAATCAATTTTTCCTGTCTGCTATTACTCGGGGGTTGAACAAACGATAGATACTGCAATTCTGTTGTAAATGATCCAGGCCCAAACAATACACACAAAGCCTGTGGGGATTGGAATATGGCACCTTGTTCCCACACTTTTTCAATCCTGTAGGACCTTTTTCAGACATTTTGAAAGAGACATTTGTTATAATAGCAGAAGTACTAAACTAAGCTTTTTTTTATTTTCTCCAATAGAAAAAAAGGAGACAATGCAAATACCAACAATGGTACTGAAGAACTATAATAATCCTGTAGAAAGGAAAAAATACCAACTATGTTAAAAGAAGAGGTATACACCAAGTGTAAAAGGAGTAGCAAAGGAAAGTTGGCCTACCAACAATGGAAGGAAAGCTTACACTCAAAAGTGTATGAAAAAGGACAGATGTAACAACTGAAAAATAAAATTAAAGATTAAGGAAATAGTCATAAATAAAGATTTTTAGATAAGAAATATAAAAAAAGACATCTCCCAGTGTACACTCGAGAGCTGAAGGTGACCACGTTTAGACACAAAAATGGCAAATGAGATCTGAGAGATGTTACGGGTGGTGTATTATGGTTAGGGAAGGAGCTCAAGACTTTGTTGAAGACCATGAGCTAGTATAATGGCAGAGTCAGATCCGAGGATCAGATATGAATCCATTAGTTGAGGAAGGAATGAATGAAAATTAACATCAGATCAGTTGTCAGCCAAACACACTTTTAACCTAATCATATGCAATCGAAATTTATATATGCACAAACTGAATTAAACCAAATCCATGTATGGACAACATCTGTTTAGTCAACAAAATTACATCTACTTGATTTTTGCTATAACAAAATAGCAAAATTTGCTGCTAATATACCCAACAGGACCCATCATTGCCTTGATCTTCACTACACTGGCTTGAATTTCCCAGTCTGTTATCGCTCAATCAGCTCACCACTGCTCACTCCATTATCCACAAACCTGAAAACTGCCCTGCACTTTCCAACCTAGTGCAACTAAATACCAACCCCAGGACCCTTAGATCATCCGATAAACGTATACTCAAGGTTACAAAGTCCCATAATTACTTTGGCTACTTTGAAGGAGAAGAGAGAGTCAGCAAACTGTGGAACCTATTACCCCAGAATATTTTAAAAAACACAGACAGTCATAGCTTCAAAAAACTCCTAAAGGAATAACTTGCTCAACAATGGCTATCCTCCTGTAATACTCCTGACTAGTTGCTCATGCCTTCGATCAAATGCTTTCTATTCTATCTTCTTGTCTTACTTCTACCGAATGAAAATACCTCAATGGTTTTTAGTTATTTATCTAATGCGTTTCACATTACTGTCTGCAATAAGGCTTAAAAGTGTAATGTTTTCTATTTTACATTCACCTTTCTGTAAATTGTGATTGTTGGCAACTGTCAAACCTTTTGTACATTGTTTGTAAATCTTTTAAAAAAATGTTTGTAATCTTTATGTACTACTATTATGGAGCTCATCTCCCCGGGTCTCTGCTGAAAACGGGCTACTTGCCCAGCTGGACTCTACCCAGTTAACAAATGTAAAATAAATAAAGAAAATCTGGTAGACTACATAGACAGATGTGATCCTCGTCAGTTTTGGACCTCGGATGCCTGTCCTTTTCTTTTTCCTTGCGCTTTTTGTAAACTCCAGTCGGCTGTTCCGACGGCATTATATAATTGAATCTTTGGCCAAAATAATGAAAAGCAAAATCGTACCTACTCTTAACAGTGCGTTGGTTAAATCTAGCGCAAAACCAACAGCTAGCAACGTTGTGATCAAGGCCTAGAGAAGGAATACAGTAAGAATGAAAATCCTTATGAGGTATTTGCTTCCCACAAGAAATACAATTGTTAACTTTTTCTGACATCGGTCTGGAGCAAGAAAAAAGTTTCCCCAACAGGGTAATTAACTTTAATGAAGACTTCGGATCTGAAATTTGTCTTTGAAAATCTCAGGAGTCGGCCAACCGGCACTTGCGAACTGCTTTTGCTTCGGGCACCGTGCGGCAAGAAAGACTGAAGAAAATGGTGTCGGCTGCATCTTTTATACCCCTGGTGCACTGACATCAGGGAAGAGGCGACAGCAACAGACGCCGGACCAAGACTTTGGAATTCAAGCCGACTGCGGGCAGCCTGCCAGCAGGATAACCCAAGTGTAATGACTGCAACAGTGAAACACGATGAACATCAATGGTTTTTTGGGGGTTTTAATTTACTTTCAGTCTTTGTATGTACCGAGGTATTGAGTAGTGGCATTTTAATCTTCGTGGTTTTGATCTTTTGTGGTTGATGTTGTGAACATCAACATTTGACAAAATTGTTGACACATCTAGATTAATAAGCACTAAATGCCAAAACATGTAACCAAAAATGTCTCTCCACACATCCAAACAAAAATAGCTTACACAACATAACTAAACTACTCAATTAATAACAAAAACCACTACAAATTTAGTTTTGTTTTTGTTTTTCCAGGGGACAAACCTTGCAGCAAATCCCCCTTACACTGACACCACAATCACACTACATACTGCTCCTAACAGCCAACAGTCATACTACATACCGCTCCTAACAGCAAACAATCACACTACATACTGCTCTTAACAGCAAACAGTCACAATACATACTGCTCCTAACAGCCTACAGTCATACTACATACCTCTCCTAACAGCCAACATTCACACTACAGACTGCTCCTAACAGCCAACAGTCATACTACAGACTGCTCCTAACAGCCAAGAGTCATACTACATACCTCTCCTAACAGCCAGTCATAATACAGACTGCTCCTAACAGCCAACAGTCATACTACAGACTGCTGCTAACAGCCAACACTCACGCTACATACTGCTCCTAACAGCCAACAGTCACACTACATACTGCTCCTAACAGCTAACAGTCACACTACATACTGCTCCTAACAGCCAACAATCATACTATAGACTGCTCCTAACAGCCAACAGCCACACTACATACTGCTCCTAACAGCCAATAGTCACACTACATACTGCTCCTAACAGCCAACAATCATACTAAACACTGCTCCTAACAGCCAACAGTCACACTACATACTGCTCCTAACAGCCTCACTACATACTGCACCTAACAGCCAACAGTCACACTACATACTGCTCCTAACAGCCAATAGTCACACTACATACTGCTCCTAACAGCCAACAATCATACTAAACACTGCTCCTAACAGCCAACAGTCACACTACATACTGCTCCTAACAGCCAACAATCATACTATAGACTGCTCCTAACAGCCAACAGTCACACTACATACTGCTCCTAACAGCCAACAATCATACTAAACACTGCTCCTAACAACCGACAGTCACCCTACATACTGCTCCTAACAGCCAACAGTCATACTACAGACTCCTCCAAACAGCCAACAGTCGTACTACAGACTGCTCCAAACAGCCAACAGTCACACTACATACTGCTCCTAACAGCCAACAATCATACTACAGACTGCTCCTAACAGCCACACTACATACTGCTCCTAACAGCCAACAATCATACTACATACGGCTCCTAACAGCAGACAGTCACCCTACATACCACTCCTAACAGCCAACAATCACACTACATACTGCTCCTAACAGCCAACAGTCACACTACATACTACTCCTAACAGCCAACAGTCACACTACATACTGCTCCTAACAGCCAACAATCATACACATACCGCTCCTAACAGCCAACAATCATACTACATACCGCTCCTAATAACCACAACAGTCACACTACACACTGCTCCTAACAGCCAACAATCATACTACATACTGCTCCTAACAGCCAACAATGCATCAGACAATGTATTCCCATAACATACTAATCCTTACAGCAGCACTACTTTAAATGACAAACTGTATGCATCTGCGGTTTGCATATGTATGTTCCCCAACATCCCCATGTGCAAGGCTTTGCCCCACCCTCTTAATTTAGTACTGGGGCAAACAATTAATTCCTAAACAACTACACACTGGTTTTACGTGATCACTGACAAATCATTTAAAGTCCCATGATCTAAAATCCCTATATATCTCTGCTGCACACATGCAGGGTGTCCAACTACAAAGGTAATATTTCTGGCAGCTGTCACTTTTTGGTCGGTATGCTCTCATTATTTTTGACATTCAATAAACTAACATGCTCCCTAGATCTATGTGAGCACATATGTAGGTGACTGCTGTGGTTATTGTCAAGGTAGGTTTCATCATGTCCCTGATCGCCAAGCTAGATCCATCAAAAACCCAACTCATCAGCTACCAGGACTTATGTTTAAACCTGTCCCAGAGTTTCACAGAATCATACTTTACAAAACCACAGCCAATGAATCTTTGCTATATGTTATTGAACTTTCACATCTGTACACATATTAACAGCATTAGAATGCAGAGCTTCCAAAAGTGTTAGAAGTTTGTGTGTCTTTTAGGCAATATGTGCAAATCATAAGTCAGTGACTGGTCACAGTACAGATAAGACAAGAGTATCAGTATGTACAAAAGTTGCTGTACACAGTTTAGGTTGTAACTGAAAAGGGCTAAAAGATGATCCCCACTCCCATCACGTTTAACACATGTAATCAAGTCAGAAAAACATGACCCACCTATGAGACTATAATGTATTATAAAAGCCATGACTTTTCAGTTTTATCACATATTTTGTTGCCTTTTCAGTTTTTTGAGTGCATGTTATTCTCATTTGATAACAAAGGTTGTTTTGCTGAGGGGCATTTGGTGAGTTTAAGTTACTTGCTCTGCCTGCTTTTAGAGAGAGTTTATGCAGCTCCATTGACATGGCCTACTTAACACCATCTCATATTTAGTATACACACACAGCAAGTACAGACAGCAAGCAAGCATTGTTACAAAAATAAATACTGCTTTATTATAACACAAATCAAATACTGCTGAAATTAATTTTACTGAAACTCTTAGAGAAAGGATTTTTTTTTTTTTTGATTTTTTTTTTTACAAATGTTTTGTTACGGAGTTTGTATTATTTCAGGCTAGAATAAATTATGCATAAACTTGTCTGTGCTAGCAGTAGAATATACAGTTTGAAATATACAGTTTCTGAACATGTTCAGAAATATTTATTCCCAAATTCTACATCATCAGAAAAACTGTACATTGTGCTTTCGCAAGTCACTCTATCAGAATGCCATTGTACTACAGAGACGGGTACATTGTGCATATCGTAAGTTATGCTGTCAGAATTTCATTGTAGTAGCATATGTTATAATTCTATTTTGGGAAATCTGGTTTTACGGACTTAAAATGCAGCAGATGTTGTCTCTGGAAACACCTGTGCTATGCAACTATTTCTGGTTCCTTTTCTGGCCTTTGTATGTAGCAGTTTCAGCAGTTTACCTGAGTAGATGTGGGAATTTTTGCTCATTAGGCAGTACATGCAATTTCTTGATCTCAGAATTGAAAAAAAATAAAACAAAACAGTTCATAGTATTATTCGTACAGTTTGGAGATACCTTGCACTTGGGTGGGAGCACTTCTCACTTCTTGTTGAATTAAGTTTGGGCATCTTTGATTTACATAGTAAGAAAAGGCATAACATTCCTTTTCTTTCTATAGGTAACGTATAGTAGGAAGGTGATCTGTAGTTTTGTTGCTGAAAGAACTGGGTCACTTAACCAACAACTCTTGTGGGAAAACTGTACCTGACAGGCAAGCCACAGGTGCTCAAACCACCTGCCTCTGCTAACTGCTACCCAATAACACACCAGTTTCACATGACACAGCCTTGGAGCAGGTCTGAACGCAAAGTGCCTGGAGGGAAGGACAACTACTGCAAAAGCAATCCATTAGAACATATAGTGTTCTGATACGTTTATTTACACAACTGTACTACATTCATACATGGACCACCGGTGCAGTAGCGTAAGCTACTTGAGTAGACTCTCACACAACTGTACTACATTCATACATGGACCACCGGTGCAGTAGCGTAAGCTACTTGAGTAGACTCTCACACAACTGTACTACATTCATACATGGACCACCGGTGCAGTAGCGTAAGCTACTTGAGTAGACTCTCACACAACTGTACTACATTCATACATGGACCACCGGTGCAGTAGCGTAAGCTACTTGAGTAGACTCTCACACAACTGTACTACATTCATACATGGACCACCGGTGCAGTAGCGTAAGCTACTTGAGTAGACTCTCACACAACTGTACTACATTCATACATGGACCACCGGTGCAGTAGCGTAAGCTACTTGAGTAGACTCTCACACAACTGTACTACATTCATACATGGACCACCGGTGCAGTAGCGTAAGCTACTTGAGTAGACTCTCACACAACTGTACTACATTCATACATGGACCACCGGTGCAGTAGCGTAAGCTACTTGAGTAGACTCTCACACAACTGTACTACATTCATACATGGACCACCGGTGCAGTAGCGTAAGCTACTTGAGTAGACTCTCACACAACTGTACTACATTCATACATGGACCACCGGTGCAGTAGCGTAAGCTACTTGAGTAGACTCTCACACAACTGTACTACATTCATACATGGACCACCGGTGCAGTAGCGTAAGCTACTTGAGTAGACTCTCACACAACTGTACTACATTCATACATGGACCACGGTGCAGTAGCGTAAGCTACTTGAGTAGACTCTCACACAACTGTACTACATTCATACATGGACCACCGGTGCAGTAGCGTAAGCTACTTGAGTAGACTCTCACACAACTGTACTACATTCATACATGGACCACCGGTGCAGTAGCGTAAGCTACTTGAGTAGACTCTCATAACCTAGTCTGGGGTAACAAAAAAGGGGAGGATGGAGGAGGCCAATAACTAAGCTCCTAGAGAATAGTCTTGGCAATGCCTGTTCTGCACATGGAAAAGGCATCCAGTTTCCAGTTTGCAGTGCTTTGTAAAAGTGTGAACAGGGGACCAAGCTGTTGCCTCTGGAATACTTTTAGAGTACCCATTTCCAGAAAATCATAAAAGATGCCACTGCCGTTGTTGAATGGACCTTGCCAGGAAATGGCTTATTGTGGTGAATATAACAAAAAGTAATAGCGTAGGGCAACCATACAGAAATGGTTATAGCAGTGGTTTCAAGTAGATTAGGTAAGGAATGAAAATGCATGACGGGAAGAAGGTCAGAAAATGATGCTATCTTCTGCTCATTAATGCAGTTAGTCTATAGAACCATATCTCAGTACAATGTATTTATGGGTCTGTCTTTTTAATTGTTTTGGACCTGCACTCTGCCTATATTACCTCTTCTGAAATTCCCCACAACCTTTAATCCTGCTAGCATGACATTTTGATATACCATTTTAAAATAGTGCCTCTCTGTATTGTAAATGAATGGTTTGTTTCGCATTGTAACATTTCTACAATTGCAACTGGGTATAAGACCCTATTTTAAAATAAAAATAAAACTTAAATGTGTCCTGTCTTTATAACACTGACTACCTCAGCCATGAATATACATAATTTATATTCATTAGCTGCCCTGATTTTAGCCTGATGTTATTAATGTTTGCCTCTGGAAGGTGAGAGGTATGATCAGGTGTACTTGTACAATCCCATATGCTACTAGTCGAACTCCTGATCTCCTGTTCTGACTGACCAGCCCATTACAGCCAACAGCCTTTTATGTAGTCATCCACGCAAAAGCTAAAGAAATGTTTAATAACTTGACAAATAATCTTTATTTTGTTCTTTATACTCCTGAATACAAGAATAAAATTCAACAATTGGCTTAAGTACTGGTGTCATTCAAAGGGGATCCAATGCCTGTCAACTTGGGATGATATGCTCAACAAGCCACGATGCTTCGCTAGGGACGGCTTGCACCTGTCACCCCTGGGCTTTCGGATATTGGCAAAGGCTCTTGCTACCCCCATAGTGCCTTTTTTAGGCAAGGCTCAAAAGCCAAACCCATCTCCATAGGTATCACAAGGGATAAGAAACTAAGAGTAATGCTACTCAACGCCAGAAGTCTAAACCTCAAGATGCACGACTGAAACTCTCCTTAGCATGGAGAACATCGATATCTGTGCAGTAACAGAAACCTGGTTCAGGGCTCCCGAGAGCACCCCAGCACTACCAGGTTATACCTCATACCATGCTTTTGGGCCCCAAAACTTGGACCGAACCACAAAAGGAGGGGGAGTATCGATATTCATCAAAGATACCCACACCTCCAGGTTGGTGGCAAAGCACGAAGCATCAGAGACTATCCATGTGCAACTAACAGTGGGTAAAACTGCCTTCAAGTTTATAGCCTGCTACAGACCACCCTCCCAAACCCAGGAACCCCACTCGGCCTTCCTGAGAACACTGGAAAATATGAAGGTCGCTCCAAACACCATTATATTGGGCGACTTCAACTACCCAAACATAGACTGGGAGCATTACTCTAGCTCCAACACCCTAGCCCAAAGGTTCCTAGAATTTATAAACTCAAATGCTATGGAACAACTTGTTACCACTCCCACAAGAGGGGAAAACATACTGGACCTGATCATCACCAACATGGGGACTCTATGCTCCAGACCAGAAGTGTATCCCTCACTGGTAAGATCAGACCATAAACTAATCTCACTGGATATTCACATCCCGACCCCACACCCTGCCCAGAAAACCACAGTGAAAAACTTCTAAAGCAAATTTCACACTCCTCAAAACTGAGGTGGAATCCTTCAAAGCCCCCTGGCCTGTGGAAAATACGGCCCAGACCGCAGAATCCTTTATAAACGCATTCTATGAACACCTTCAGGAATGCATGGATCATGCGATCCCAAATAAAACTAAGACCCAATCCTCCAAAGGCAGACGTCCTGTCTGGTGGACCCCAGCCATAAACAAACTATACAATAGGAGGAGGAAGCTACTAAATGATAGAGCAAAATCCCAAAAAGGGAAGGCATCACTGATCAGTATTAGCAAAAAACTATGGGCACACATAAAATTGTCTAAGGGCCAGCTTCGAGAGAAATTGCACAGGACACTAAGGATAATCACAAGGCTTTCTTTAGTTATGTTAGGAACCTGGGTGGTAATTCCCAGATATGCTCAGAATTAGTCCAAAATGACAAAAAATACACCGAACCCACAGACATTGCCAACATCCTAGCTGACAGGTTCAGCGCAAACTTCTCCCCCCCTCCCCACCAAAAGGGCAAATATCTATCCCAACAGAGTGCTGCGCCCCTGACATCTCAGATGCTCAGGTAAGAGCCGCCCTCTCCAAAGCAAAAAACACAGCATCAATGGGACCAGATGGTGTCCCGGGCTGCATCCTACATAAACTCCAAGAAGAGCTAAACCCAAACATAAAACTACTGTTCAATCTCAGCCTTACTGCAGGATATGTGCCCAAAGAGTGGCGTACAGCAACAGTGGTCCCTCTCCATAAAGGTGGTGCCTCAACGGATCCTGGAAACTATCGCCCCATAAGTCTGACTAGCTTGGTCTGCAAAGCTATGGACAGGATCATCATGGACCTCATAAATAAAGATATTGGGGACCTACAAACACTGGATCCTACCCAGTTCGGCTTTGTTAAGGGCAGATCCTGCCTCTTAAACCTGGTTGATTTCTTTGAAACAGTCACCAAAGGCCATTGACGAGGGGAAGGTGGTCCACACAGCCTACCTGGACCTCGCAAAAGCCTTCGATACAATACCCCACTCGGGCATTATAGATAAGCTCACCAGCTTAAATATAAACCCCTATGTCACTAGATGGATTGCAAACTGGCTCAAGGACAGAACCCACATGATTAGAATTGCTGGAGCCATGTCAGACTCCAAAACCAGTTACAAGTGGTGTCCCACAAGGCTCAGTCCTGGGACCTCTCTTGTTTGGTATATATTTCTCGGAGGTACAGGCCAACACGGAAGGACTGTGGCTGACCAAGTTCGCAGATGACTGCAAACTGGGCGCCATAATCGACTCTCCAGCCGACACAAGCATACTCCAAAAGGGCCTCATAGAAACAGACAACTGGTGCCAGAGCCATGGCCTCAAGCTAAATGCCAAAAAGTGTATAGTTATCCCCTTTGGCAAAAACGAAGTGCCCACAAATTACCACATAGGTGGTAATCCATTAAGTACAGAAGAAGTAATTAGGGACCTGGGGACCCAAGTTGATAGAAATCTCTCATTTGACAACCACGTGGCCAAAGTGGCTAGAAAAACATTTTATATAGCCCACCTAATCATGAAGGGATTCACATCTAGATCAGGGGAGGTCATCGTGCCTCTTTACTCATCCCTCATCAGGCCCATAACAGAGTACAATGCCCCTTTTGGGATGTACCTTACCAGACACCTGCAGCAACTGGAAAGACCCCAAAAGTACCTTACCAAGAGGATCAAAGGGCTCAAACAGATGCCATATGCTGCCCGGTTAAAGAAACTCCAGCTCTACTCAGTGGCATACCGGTTGTTCAGAGGCGATCTGTGCCTGACGTATAAAGCCATGTCCAACCCGGAATTAATGGACATGCTGCACCTCAGAAAATCCAAATCCCATCGAGCTACGCGCTCGAGAGACTTGAACCTCAGCACTGAAAAAAATAGGACATGCTGGAGGGACAGATTCATAACCCAGAGGCTCCCTTCACTTTGGAATAAAATCCCAGTCCAGGTTAGGCAGAGTCCCTCATTGACTCTCTTCAAGAGGAATCTTGATGAGTGGATGGGAGATCGTAGGTTTACCCCGGGTATCACTTCTGTGTCAATGTTAGACAGAGGCACAGTATACTAACCTCGAAAAAGGGCATAGCAAAATAAATTTAAAATGGGTGGCGAAAGCCAAACACATTCTGGCTAGGCTTATAAATGCCCTAGGGCAGATAGCCTAGTATGAACCTATGAACCTATGAATAAAACACTGAAAATATACATGCAAATTCCAGCTTCAGTGAATGAAAAAAGGGCTAACACAGACATTAGATTTACAAATATCAAATTACAGTTCATTAGACCCCTCCTCAAAGAAAATGTAACAAATCAGCACATTATAAACTATCTATAGTTGAATGTTGCACAAAACTGGTAAAAATGCTAATCTGTCCAACTTTAACTGCTTTCCAGATTAATTCAGTACAATACTTAAGCATAAATAACCTACCCTCCTATTTACAAAGACAAATTAAGACACATTACATTTACTACAAGTGATCATAAGATAAAATAAATGGTAAAAGGGATATTCAAGTGACCCTTTATGTTAAATAAATGCCAAAATCAAATCCATGACCAGTCAGCAGAGACAGCTTTGGAGTTTAGGGCGACCCTAGCAGAACTAACATTGTCAAGGCAAATAACAGAACCAGTTGGCCACAGTACAATTAATGCAGTTACCATGCCCAAAGCAAGACTAATGGAGTCAGGAATCCTCATGAAAATGTTTACTTTACCAGATTTGTAAATAAACTCACTAGCTGCAAGCACCTTATTACACATGTAATACAGGAGCACTACACAATGTTGCAGAGTACATAAACAAAAACTGAAGGAATAAAACACAGGATTCCAGGAAGAAATTTGATATCCTTAACCTCCTGGACTATACTACCAATTAAAAGACTCAAAGGCTATTGGCTACATAAAATCCAGTAAACTAGTATTTATCCTAGAGTCTTGGCAACAGGTATATGGTTTTACTGGGTACCCTGACTGATCATTTACTTTCTATTAACATAGAACAGATGCGATTGCCAGCCTACATTCCTACCAGAGATGGGACGCAAACATCCTTTGCTTATTTATTTATTGTTTTTATTCATTCTCTTTGTCATTCAGGAACAGCCTGCTGAGCTTGTGCCATTTTCATAGGAGGCCTGGGGAGAAACGCTCCAGGCGACAGATATGAAAGCATCACATTAATACAATGAAAGCAAGGCTAATATTGAATAGTAATCATGAAAAATTGCATTCGGAAAGAAGTGACAGCAAATGGAACAGAAATATGAACCAAATGAGAAAAAAAAAGATAAATTTACAAGAAACTATTTACAATAGTATTTTTCAGTTTCAATATATGTTTGTGTGTTTAACAAGGATTAATCATGCAACATTTCATGGAAATATTTGTGTATTTAATGCTAATTAGGGTAATGTGTTCATCTATAAGGGACCAGTTTAAAATACAGGCTGAGTGCAAAATACAAGCAAATCAGGTAATGTGTATTTGCAGAGCAAAGGCATATTATACAGTATTTACAGGCACAGTAAATAGGCAATGGTAAACTTTACATAATATACAGTAATATATATATATATATATATATATATATATATATATATATATATATATATATACACGTTGTTGTTTCTTTCGGCTCTTCCCGGTTAGGGGTCGCCACAGCGGAACTCCGGTCCGCTAATGATTGGCAGTAGATTTTTACATACCGAGTTGCCAGCTCTGACGCACAACCTTCAACGAAGGTACGCCCATTCACGCATGTCTCCACACAGAAGACGCTTTAGCTGAGAATCAAACAGGACAATGTCTTACTGTGAGGCGACAATGCTACCGTAGCACCACCACCGCAATATATATATATCTATATATCTATATCTATATATATCTATCTATATATCTATATCTATCTATCTATATATATATATATATATATATATATATATATATATATATGTATATATATGGGTTACACAAAGCTCCTTTAAACAACAAACTCTCTTATTTACTGGGGGAACAGTAATCAACTAAGTGACTGAGCAAAAGCAATACCTGGGAAGATTAGTTATGACAGGGTATGGAGAAACAGAAAAGAAGATAGAAAAACTGTGAGGCTGTAAAAAAAAAAAAATGGAGTGAGACAGTGAAATGTGGTAGGAGCTGTGTGGCAGTTTCTAGAGTGGAGTGCAGCCGGATGGCAAGGACTAATCGGGTAAACTGGTGAAACTTGAAACAAATGATTATGGCTTGGTATGTCAGGCACTGCCAAATATGCATAAAACTGTCTGAAATCAGTAAAGGCTCAAATGGAAGGGGAAGCAAGTCCCAAGTTTTAGGGCCTAGGACTAAAAACAAATGTCAATTTCTATGGTATATACTTTAGGGGCTTCTCAACGTGATGTTTTTGACTGATGTCAAACTGTCTGCTAGATGTAGGTAAGAATTTAGTTTAAATATCTTAAATAATATGCAGGTTAGTAGCAAGTCTGCATATTAGTTGACAGGTAGTCATTTTGTGTTTACAAGAACACAACTGTGAAACTGAAGTTATGAACTTACAAATGTGTAATGATTTAAAGTGATGACTATTTTTGTCAAGTTGTGGGAATACATGGAAAGTGATATTCCAGCAGTGATAATTGTTGCATTCCTTTACATACAGCTTGTCTCCCTTTAGGTGAAATTAACTATTAAGATTTTTCAAAGACAAAAAATTAAAGCTATGTACTCACCATAACTATGCATCTGTGTTGTCCTTTTTTCATTTTTCCTCAACTGATGGGTCTCGGATTTAGCTCGGGCTGCATTTACTAAACTCTCGGATCCAATTCTTGAGCTCTTCCCTTTACCCATAATGGCCCAGTAACACTGCAATACCTCATATTGAGTTTGCTGCCCCAAAACCAACAGAACTAACCTTAGCCTAAGATAGAAAGAAGACTGGTAGAAAGGACTGGGGCTCAAACATGGAACAGGGGTTCCACAACAACCATACGGTCACCCCAGGAAAAAAAAGGGAAGGGGGACGTAGGGTGGGAAGTTGAAGAATGAAAATGGTGAACATAAATGCATAGTTAGACTGAGTACATAACTTTAATATCTGATGTTACTTTCATTCATTCCTCAACGGACAGGACAGAGACCCCAGCTACGTGAATCTTGGGTAGCTCTTATGGAAGGATACCCTGGAGTACTGCAGAACCGAAGGCAGCCCTGATTCTGGAAGTCGAATACAATTTGTAATGAACAATAAATGTATGAGCACTGGACCAAGTAGCTGTGGCACAAATGTCATCAAATGAAGTCCTAGACCAGAAAGCAGATGACATTGCCATGGACTTGGTGGAGTTTACTTTAGGAGGTTTGGGTATGGACAAACCTTGACTCTAAACAAAGGATATGCAGTCTGTCAACCATCTGGCTAAGGCAACTTTAGCAACTAGTCTATGCAATTTGTTGGGGGAGAATGAGACAAACTGATTAGTCTTTCTGAAATTTTTTGTGCTATGGAGATAAAAGCAGAGCTGTCTATGAGCATCCAAGAGATGAATCATGTATTCACCTTTATTAGAGAAGTTGGGAGAGGGAAACAGACAAATTAATGACTTAATTAATATTTGCCTCCAAGGCTACCCTGGGCAAGAAGGTTAGAGTAGTCCATTAGGTAACTCTATCTTTGTTGAAGATCAAATACAGGGATTTGGAAGAGAAAGCCTGGGGCCTGAAGCTTGAATACTCATGTCACAGATGTAATAGCCACTAGAAAAGCAGGTTTCCAAGATAAAAATTTTAGGTCAGATCTATCCGATGGCTCAAAAGGACTCCGAGTCAAACCTTGCAGTACAATCATTAAATCCCAGGGTGGTGTATGGTCCTTCACTGGGAGGGGGTGGGACTAAGAAAAAGGTACCTTTAAGGAAAGCCTTGCAGAATTTTGATGAAGCTAAAGAGGAAGCATTTTCAACTGAATGAAAATTAAGATACAGCTGTCAATTTGCACTTTGATAGTAGAGAAACTAGCTCCTTCTTGAAAAATAGATGCTAAAAACTCCAGGGCAGCAGGAATAGGAGTGGTAAAGTGGTCTAATTTCCTCTGGACAGCCCAAATAGAGAATCTCTTCCATTTACTCTTGTAGATCTTCCTCCTAGAGGCCTTCTGGGATGACAGTAATATCTGTCACACCAGGGAGAAAAGCCTGGGCTGTCTAACCATCAGTGCAATTGTTGAAATCATGTGATCAACTTGATGTCTGTAATGTCTGGGTGATCTATCCCCATGGGATGGGACAGAAGGTAAGACCAAAGGAAAGGGAACCACACTTGAGGCCAAAAGGGGGTAATGAGGATAAGTGTGCTCGTCAATCGACGTGCCTTCTGTAAGAATTTGGGAATTAGAGGTATCAGGGGATAAGTATAAAGGAAAAGTACAGTTTTGTACCTACCATAAATGTAGATGCTCGAGTGTATACACTGCTGCAGTCATCACTCTTGGGTTATCCTTCCGTCAGGCGGTCCCGCAGTTGGCCCGAGTTCCAAAGTCTTGGTCCGGCGTCGGTTGCTGTTGCTTCTTCCCTGACGTCAGTGCGCCAGGGGTATATAAGATGCAGCCGACGCCATTCTCTTCAGTTTTTCTTGCCCCAGATGTCAGGTGCCCCCAAAAAGGTAGGCAATGTAAATTGCTAATAAAACATACATAAGAAAGGCAAACAAATACTTTCTGTTACCAGCAAATACTTCCTATAGGCAGCCAAGGGTAGAATACTAGGGTGATAACAGCAAGTAAGAAGGGACGGAGGGAGGGTAACCTGGACTTCAGCAGTGTATACACTCAAACATCTACATTTATGGTAGGTACAAAACTGTACTATGTTCATCGTGTTACACTTCTGCAGTCATCACACTTGGGTAGAATCCCAAAGCAGAGGTAGGGTGGCTGGTTCTATAAGGCATTAGGGGTGGCTATAAGGCCCTGCAGAACTGCAGTGGCAAAGCCAGCTCTGGAAGCCAGCTCTGGATTTAGAGTAAAGAGGCAGATGGTAATGCTTGGTGAAGGTATGTACGGAACTCCAAGTTGCTGCTTCCAAAATGTCCTTGGTAGGTACTCCTCTGAGGTAGGCAGTTGAAGTGGCTGTTGCCCTGGTGGAATGAGACCTAATGCTGTTAGGTGCAGTTTTCCCATGATGTGTATAGCAGAAACATATGCAATGCCCTATCCATTTTGAAATAGTCTGTTTTGAAATGGCTTTTCCCTGTGTTCCTGCAGCATATGATATAAACAATTGCTCAGTTTTCCTGAAAGCTTTAGTTTTGTCCAAGTAGAAGCATAACTGCCTGTGTATGTCCAAGGAATGTAGTAGTCTCTCTCCTTTATTCTGTGGATTTGGATAAAAAGTTGGCAAGTGAATAGTTTGGTTTAGAGCCACACTTGATACCACCTTTGGCATAAAAGTAGGGTTCATTCTTAAAGACACCTGTCTTGGTGGAAAATGATGAAAGGTTCCACTGCCATTAGTGCCTGTAATTCTGAAATTCTTCGTGCTGAGGTTATAGCCAGAAGCAGAGCAGTTTTCCAAGAGATATATTTTAAGTCTGCTGAGTTAGCTTTCTCAAAAGGAGGTAACGTTAACTTTTCCAAGACAAAGTTGAGGTCCCAAGTTGGAGTTGGTGCTCTACGGGGCGGTCTTATGTTTTTTGCCCCTCTGAGGTACTGTTTTACCAAAGGATGAGAAAAAATTGGTGGGTCTGTGTTGTAATGAGCAGAGATGACAGAGGCATGGATCTTAATGGATGAAAAGGACAGGCCCTTTTCCAGCATCTCAGTCAAGTATTGTAGTATCTGAGGAATATTTGGGACAAGAGGGTCAAGGCTGTGAGCCTGGTTCCAGGCACAGAATCTCTTCCATTTATCCGAATAGGCTTTCCTGGTATTAGGCCTTCTGGAATCCAGAATGACATCCATAACAGCTTTGGAGAAAGGCATTGTTTGCTTGACTAAGGAATCTGCCATGCAGCCAGGTTTAAAGTCTTGAGCTGGCCGTGAAGTATCTGATTGTTTTGCTGAGTCAGAAGTGAGATTTGAGGCAAAATCCATGGTGGTCCTTGTGCTAAGTTCTTTAAGATTGGGTACCAGTGCTGGTGTGGTCAGTCTGGGGCAATCAGGATTATCTTTGGCCTTTCTTGTCTGGCTTTTATGAGTACCTTTGAAAGGAGAGGCAGTGGTGGGAAAGCATATATTTGTAGGTTTTTCCAGCTGAATGAGAGGGCATCCACTTTCCATGCTTCTGGGTGGTAAGTCCTTGTGTAGAATTTCTGTAGCTGGCAATTCATGGGGGATGCAAACAGATCTATGTCCGGGCACCACCATTTCTGTGTTATCATCCTGAATATTTGTGGATGTAATTTCCACTCGTGCGGATCCATGATGTTTCTGCTTGTCGTCTGCCAGTGTGTTTTTCTTTCCTGGCAGGAATTGTGCTTGCAGATGAACTTGATAGGTTATAGCTGTGTTCCACAAGGTCATGGCTTGTCTGCAGAGGGGATATGAATGAGTGCCCCCTTGCTTGTTTATGTACCACATAACTGTGGTGTTGCCTGTCTTTAGAAGTAGTTGCAGAAGGTCCTTGAAAGCTATAAGGGCATTTTGTACTGCTAGCAACTCTTTTTGATTGATGCGAAGATGCCTTTGTTCTGCGGGCCACTTGCCCTGAATACATTTTCCTGCCATATGTGCTCCCCAGGCGTAATCCGAAGCATCTGTTGTCAGTGTTTTCCTGGCTGTGGGTTGAGTGAAAGGCTGTCCCTTGTTGAGGTGACAGGCTTGAGCCCACCATCGAAACTCCTGTTGAAGGCAAGGAATAAGTGGTATTAGTTTCCAAATTGTGACAGTGTTGAGACCAGACACTCTTTAGGTACCATTGTAGTTTCCTCATATGCAGTTTTGCATATGGAATTCGTAGTATGCAAGATGCCATGTAACCCAAGGTCTGCAGAATTTTTCTTGCAGGGAGTTGAGTTTTTGTTGCCATCAATTGGAAATATTGAGTCAGTTGTCCTTGCTTGTCTGGTGTGAGATAAGCCACCTGGGCCGTTGTATTTAACCTGGTACCCAGGAATATTATCTCTTGTGAGGGCACTAGTTTTGACTTCTTTTCATTTACTGTGTACCCTAGGCAAATTAGCAGTCTTTTTACAAACGCCAGATGCTTTAGAAGAATGTCTTTGCTCTCTGCTTGAATAAGGCAGTCGTCCAAATATGGGTAGATTTGAATTCCTTTTTGTCTGCAAAATGCAATTACTGGTGCCAGGCATTTTGTAAAGACCCTGGGTGCAGTAGATAAGCCAAAGGGCAGTGCAGAGAATTGGTAGTGCATTGAACCTGCTAAGAATCTGAGGTATCTTCTGCAATTTTGTCTGATAGGGACATGCAGGTATACCTCCTTGAGGTCCAATGTTACGAGCCAAGCTTTCTTGCCCAGCATGGGAAGAAGCTGCTGTAGTGTCAACATTTTGAATTTTGGAACATCCAGGTAAGTATTTAGACAAGAAAGATCCAGAATGGGCCTCCAGGCGTTGTCCTTTATGGGAACCAGAAAGATTCTTGAATAAAATCCTTGTCCTTGTTCCTGAGTTGGTACCTTTTGAATAGCTCTCATGTCCATGAGTGCTGTAATTTACCTTTGAGCCTCTGACTATTGATTTGGTAGCAGATTTGGCATTCCTTTTAACCTTGGCAGAGTGTGAAAGTGGAACCTGTAACTTTGAGACACAATATTGAGAACCCATTTGTCTTGGGTGATTATTTGCCAATTGTGACTGAAAAGGGACTGCTTTTTATAAGGGTGAGGCCTGTCTTCTCCTTCTTTCTGGGTTGAAGCACCCCATTGTTGAGGCCTGTGTAAGTACCTTGTGGTTGACCTCTGCCTCTTGGACGTCTGTATCTACCCCTTTGAGGTCTGTCTGAAACTGGAAAGGACCAATTTTTTGTTGGCCAATTTCTGCTAAATCGAGGAGGCTGAACCTGTAAGAAATCCTTCACTGTTTGCATAGATTTTGCTTTATCCTCCATTTTCTTTAATACCTCTTCTGCCTTAACTCCAAATAAGACATCCTGCTGTAAAGGTGCATCCAATAATTTTGCTTTAACATGATCTGGTAAGGTCTGTTCTTTTAACCAAGCATGTCTTCTAATGACGGACCCTGTAACTGCTGCTCTAACAGGAGGCCTCTAAGGAATCAAAACCACATTGCAAAGTATGTTTTCCCACTTGTTCAGGTGTATGCAATAAATCCTGCATATCCTTATAGTTAGGAAGATCTGAATTTGGAAGCATTTTTTGTTTCAACTGAGACATCAAATATTGCTGATATTTAAGCATGTGAAACTGGCAATTTAATGCTCTCATTGCTACAGTTGTAGATGTGTATACTTTCTTTCCCCATCTGTCTAATGCCCTGGAATCTGTCAGAGGGAACTGGATTTTTAGCTGTAGAGGCCTTTACCCCTTTGGGACCCTGGGAAATAGTTTCAGGGTCAGCAACAGGGCTTTTATAAAGGAATTTGTGAGAGTCAGGGACTCTGTAATATCTGTCTGGCTTAACTGGAGCTGGAGGTAAAGAATCAGGGTTTAAGCTGGATTCAGCATACACATCATCCACAATATCTAACACTGGCGGAATAGCAAGGGGTCTGTGTTGGGGTAATAAAAGGAAATCTCTGAGCCTTTTCTTGGATTCTGAGTAATCCTGGCTCTCCCAATGGAAATGCTCCCGCATTGTATGTAGGTATGTAAGGTTTCCCCAAAGGAGTAGTCCTCTGGTGGAGAGGCTGAAGGAATGGATTCCTCAGCATCAGAATCCTCATAAGGGGGTGAAGAGTATCCTTGGTCTAAGGACGAATCTGAGGAGATGGACACTTGGTCAGATGAGTCATAGTCTGCATCCTGTCTAGGCCTTTTATCAGGAGGAGGGTGGGACCCCCTGATCAGAGTAATAAGGTCTTCGGCCATTTTGAGCATCTGTTTCTTAGACATGGACGCCTGCCCTGGTGAATGCTGAAGTTGTTTCTTTGTTTTAGGTTTAGTAGAAGATTTAATGGTCAACTGAATAGGCCTGAAACACCCTCTGAAGCTGCAGGTTGTTCAGCTACGCCGGAACCCTCTGAAGGGTTAGTCTCGGTAGGTCTCAAGTCTGGTGTGTCCGAAGGCCCAGCCATCTCCACGTGGGAGTCAGAGGCAGCCTTTGGTTTCAAAGGAGCGGTCGTCAGGGGCTGTGAAGGCGCCTCGCTGAAAACCAGAGAACCGGCGACTGGCCTAGAAGAGGCTTTGTCATCAGTTTTGGGCCTCGGATGCCTATCCTTGTCTTTGCACTTTTTGTGTATTCCGGTCATCGGTAGTTCCGACGGCATGGTTTAATTGAATTTTCTGCCAAAATAATGTCGGGCAAAATCAAACCAACGTTTAATAATGCGCTTGTTAAACCTAGCACAAAACCGACAACCAGTGATGTCGTGGTCTGGGCCTAGGCATGGGATACAATAGGAATGGAAATCCTTATGAGGTATTTGCTTCCCACAAGAAATACAATTATTAACTTTTACTGACATCGGTCTGAGGCAAGAAAAAGTTTCCCCAATGGGGTACTTAGCTTTGTAGAAGACTTCGGTTCTGGATTCGTAATGAAAATCTCAGGAGTCGGCCGACCGGCACTTGCGAACTGCTTCTGCTTCGGGCACCGCACAGCAAGAAAGACTGAAGAAAATGGCGTCGGCTGCATCTTATATACCCCTGGCGCACTGACGTCAGGGAAGAAACGACAGCAACCGACGCCGGACCAAGACTTTGGAACTCGGGCTGACTGCGGGACCGCCTGACGGCAGGATAACCTAAGTGTTATGACTGCAGCAGTGTAACACAAACATCTGGAGGGCCAAATATGGAATAAAGCATCTCTTGGTGACTCCGCAAGAGGGGGATAAGGCAAACAGATCGCAGTAAGGTTGACCCCATGAACAGAGAATCCTCTCTGCCAACTGATTGAGAGACCACTCATGAGACATCAGAATGGACCTGCTGAGTTTGTCGGCTAGCAAATGGATTTCCCTGGGATGTGCACTGCCATAAGAAAGCAGTCGGAGGAGGAGATCACTCAGTGCCACACTCAAACTACCTCTCGACAAAGGGAATAAGATTGGGTTCACCCTTTTTGCTGATGTACCAAACCACAGACATGTTATTGGTTTAAATTACAACTGTCCTGAGAGGAAGGACATCCTGGAAGGCCTGCAATTCCAGGAAGATCACTCTCATCCAGGACACTGATGTGCCTTGGTCTCTTCTGGGGGCCACGTGCCTTGGACCATCCTTCCCAAGAAATGCGTCCCCCAACCCATTCAGAAGGCGTCCATGGTTATGGTCACTGCTTGTGGTGGAAAGACAAGAGGGCGGCCTTGAGAAACTTTATCTGACTGAATCCACCAAAGCAGGTGGTCTTTGCATACTCATGTGAGTTTGACTGGTGAAGATAAGGGATGGCGAAGAATTGACCAGTGAACAGCTAGAGTTGATTGAAGAATGTGCATATAAAAGCGAGTCAAAGGAACTGAGTTTATGGCTGCTGCCACAGACTGAAAAATCAACCTTGCTGGAGGAAAAGGGTGTGAGATAACTTGTTTTCCTTGACACCAGATGGTCCATACTCTGTTCAGTGGAAAGGCTGTTTATTTGACAGATTGTGTCCAAATCGGTACCTATGAATTCCGGGCTCTGAACAGGTTGAAGATGTGATTTGCAACAGCTGACTGTGATCCCTAGGGCTTAACATAAATTGAGGAAGTTGTCCCTGTATCTTTTGAGGAGATGCCTGGTTGGGGAGGTGAGGATCCAGTCTTCTAGGCATGGAAACACTCGGAATACTAGCAATCTCAAGTGAGCTACTACAAAAGGTCAGGGCTCTGAACTGATGGTGATTGGCCTCCAGCCAAAAGTGCATGTACTTCTGAATCTGGTTTGTACCATAAACCCACCTATTCTAATAATTTCGTAGACTTTCATAGCAACCATCCGTACCATCAAAAAAAGAGCCTGGTCTAGGGATAGATGGTTAGGATCTCTTGAATAGTTTCCAATAATGAACAATTTCTTATCAAAATCCATAATATTATAGACATGCTTATTTATAGATGTACCTATTCTCTTTGTTAAATGGCATAATGGTTAAGGTGTTTACCTTAAAGACACCAAGTGAAGGGTTTAATTCTCACATGGGGTAATTGGATAGGATAAAAATGGCCCATGGGGCAGTTAACCTAGTACTAATTTATGAACCTATAAACTTATGAAGTTAAAAAAGTTATTGCAAAAAGGGAAGACAGATTCCACCCTATTATAGGGAAAGGAATTGAAAAGGAAAACTTAAACTTATCCAAGCCCAAAAATTATGAACATACACTGTTTATTAAATATTGTCCAGGCTCGTACTCTGTTAAACAGATACTAATTAATAATTGGACACTCATTGAAAGTGATGATGGGTTAAAAAATATTCTTAGGATACGTCCACAATTTACACACAAAAGGCATACGAACATTAAAGAAAGACTAGAAAGAAATAATATATTGAATACAGTTGCAGGACTACATAGCCAATCTAAGCCAATGCACGGAAGGTTAATTACAGATTATAGGGAAGCAAAACAGCTACTACATAAAACTAAATGGAGTGAGGTGTTCAGTGGAAAACTGCAGATGGAATGTGGAAAGATTTGAAAGAGAAATTGTTTGAGTGCAAAAAGTAAAAAAAAATGTTTAACATCAGGATCTAGGCACACAACATCAGGGGGGTATATTTCCATAAGAACAAGATACGTGATTAAGGTGAGAGACAAAAAAATATAAGAAATGGAAGAGAGGTCGAACTACAATTCTAAAAACGGAAATAAACGTGCTGGACAAAGATTAAGCACAGTGTTAGACAAGCTCAAGAAAAATTTGAAGAAAATTTATATAAAGATATTGAGCATAATAGGAAACCTTTTTATAGATACATAAGATGTGGAAGGAATAAAGATACACAAATTGATGAACTTTGTTCAGATTCTAAAATTTATTCTCAGACACAACAGATTATAGATATATTTACAAAACTTTATGCAAAACAGTTTGGCTCCACAAAAGGGGTGGTAAGTTGTCCTAGTGACATCCAGGTAACCCCAGATATTGGATCCAAACAAAGTGAGGGAGGAGATGGAATAAGTTCATAGGTTCATACTAGGCTATCTGCCCTGGGGCAATTATAAGCCTAGCCCGATTCTGTATGGCTTAAGCCACCCCTTGATTTGAGTATACTGTGCCCTTTTTAAGGTTTAGTTTACTGTGCCTCTGTCTAACAGTGACACGGGAGTAATCCCTGGGACAAACCTACAATCCCCCATCCACTTATCGAGATTCTTCTTGAAGAGATTCAGTGAGGTGCTCTGCCTCACATGAACTGGAATTCTATTCCAGAGCGAAGGGAGCCTCTGGGTTATGAACCTGTCCCTCCAGCAAGTTCTATTTATTTCTGTGCTGAGGTTCAAGTCCCTCGAGCGTGTGGCTCTAAGGGATTTAGATTTACTGAGGTGGAGCATGTCCATTAATTCTGGATTTGACATAGCTTTGTATGTCAGGCACAGATCGCCTCGAAGTAGGCGGTATGCAACAGAGTAGAGCTGGAGTTTTTCTTAACAGAGCAGCATATGGCATCTGCTTGAGACCCTTGATCCTCTTGGTGAGATACTTTTGGGGTCTTTCTAATTGCTGCAGGTGTCGGGTAAGGTACATCCCAAAAGGGGCATTGTATTCTATTGATGGGCCTGATGAGGGATGAATAAAGGGGCACGATTACCTCTCTTGATCTAGATGTGAAACCCTTTGTGATGAGGTGGGCTATGTAGAAGGTCTTTCTAACCATTTTGGCAATGTGGTTTTCAAAGGAGAGATTGCTATCAACTTGGGTCCCCAGGTCCCTAATAACTTTCTCTGTACTTAATGGGTTTCCGCCTATATGGTAATTTGTGGGCACATTGTTTTTGCCAAAGGGTATGACTATACATTTTTTGGCATTTAGCTTTAAACCATGGCACTGGCACCAGTTATCTGTCTCTGTGAGACCTTTTTGAAGGATGTTTGTGTCAGCTGGAGAGTTGATTATGGCGCCCAGTTTGCAGTCGTCTGCGAACTTTGTGAGCCATAGTCCTCCCATGTTTGCCTGTACCTCGGAAAAGTATATACCGAACAAGAGTGGTCCCAGGACAGAGCCCTGTGGGACGCCACTTGTGACCGGTTTCGAGTCTGACATGGCTCTAGCAACTCTCACTCTGTGGGTTCTGTCTTTGAGCCAGTTTGCGACCCATCTTGTGACATAGGGGTTTATATGATGCCCAAGTGGGGTATTGTGTCAAATGCCTTTGCAAGGTCCAGATAGGCTGTGTGGACTACCTTCCCTTCATCTATGGCTTTGGTGACTGTTTCAAAGAAGTCAACCAGGTTCAAAAGGCAGGATCTGCCCTTGACAAAGCCGAACTGGGTAGGATCTAGTGTCTGTAAGGTCCCCAATGTCTTTGTTTACGACCTCCATGATGATCCTCTCCATAGCCTTGCAGACTAAGCTAGTCAGGCTTATGGGGCGATAGTTTCCAGGGTCCATAGAGGCTCCACCTTTGTGGAGTGGGACCACTGTTGCTGTACGCCATTCTGTGGGCACATATCCTGTAATGAGGCTGAGATTGTATAGTTGTTTTATTTGAGGGATTAGTTCCTCTTGTAGTTCATGTAGGACGCAACCTGGGACGCCATCTGGTCCCATGGAAGCAGTGTTTTTTGCTTTGGAGAGGGCAGCCTTCACCTGAGCATCTGAGATGTTTGGGAGGCAGACCTCTGCCGGGATAGATACTTGCTCTTTTGGGGGGGAAGGGGTGAAGAAGTTTGCACTGAACCTGTCTGCCAGGATAATGGCGATGTCTGTGGGTTCAGTGTATTTTTTGTCATTTAGAATCAACTCAGAACAAGTCTAGGAGTTGCATCCCAGGTTTCTAACATAACTGAAAAAAGCCTTATGATTGGTGTCCTGTGCAATTTTTCTCTCGAAGCTGGCCTTGGAGGATTTTATGAGGGATCGTAATTTTTTGCTAGTACTGATCAGAGATGCCTTCCCTATTAGGGATTTTGCTCTATCATGAAGTAACAATGACCTGAGAATGCTTCAGCAAGAACTTATACTGCCATTACATCTATTATTCACTAGGTCATATAAATATGGGGAGATTCCTCAAGACTGTAGACGTGCACTTATTAAACCTGTCTTTAAGGGAAAGGGGAGTAGGACAAACTCAGAATCATACAGACCCTTAAGCCTACTTTCAGGTTGTGGAAAAATAATAGAAAAGGTAATACTGGATAAGTTATTGTCAGAACTGGATAGGTTTGGACTTGAAACCATATATCAGCATGCATATGTTGAAAATAGATCTATTACCACCTGTAACATGATGCTCTATAACAATATAACAGCTATGAATGAAAAATTGTGCTGTGATGTGATTCATATAGATTTAACTTCAGCATTTGACAGGGTCATGCACAAAACATTGTTCAATAAATTAGTACAACTAGGTGTTGATGTACTGTTGATAAGATGGATAGCTGCATGGCTTACAGATAGGACATGGCAAGTATCACACACAAGCTAGACAGGTAAAATCCTTGGTTACAGTCAAGGTGTCCCACAGGGCTCTGTCCCAGGCTCTTACTTGTTTAGATTGTATCCTTCAGACCTGACTTTTTCATTGGAGGTGTTCTACAGTCTACATGCTGATGACCTGAAATTGGCTAAACTGATTACAGGTATTACAGATAAGGCATGTCTGCAAAATAGTTTGACTAAATTGACTATTTGGGCACAGGAGAATAATATGTTGATAAATACATGAAAAACTAAGCATATGAGTTTTGGGAGACAAACTGAAAGGTGAATATTTTAATACAGCACACAGTGATTGAAACTGTAGACTCATTTAAGGACCTTGGTATATGGTAGATTCAGCTATGAGTTTTTCTAATCATATCAATCAATTGGCTAATGACAGTTATAGAACTATAGGTTGTATAAAAGGATTTATAAAGTCTAGGAAATCAAACATAATGAAGTCCTTGTTTGTTAGTTACATTAGACCTAAACTTGAGTATGGAATAACAATATAGAAACCCTATACGAAAACAAACAAGAGTAAACTGGAAAGAGTACAAAAGAAATATACCAAGGGCATCCATGGCTGTGAAAATCTAAGTTATTATAACAGACTAAAATATATGAACTTGTACAGCGTTTCTTACAGATATTTAAGAGGAGATCTTATTCAGGTATATAGGGCATTTAGGGACAACTACCTCTGGGAATATTTGGGGTTATCAAAAAGTACTAGAGAATCATCAGATAACCTATGTAGGAGATTCTACAGGAATGAGAAGCGTACTAACTGGTTCTCTGACAGAGTAGCTGATGCATGGAACAGACTACCAAATTACAATAAAGAAGGTACTAGTTTAGACATTTTTAAGAACAGCCTGGACATTTATTAGGGGAACACATGTTTTAGTGTGTTGGCAAGCTAGAAGGGCAATAATACAGGGGGCTTAAAACATTTGTATGTATGTATGTAGAGAACATAAAGACATGATTAAGTGTGGGTCCTGTGCACAATATAAATTTATCAGGGACGTTCTTTGAAAATTAGGATAATATACCTTGAAATTAAATTACATTGTACATGCAATTGTAATACAAAAGGAGTTGTTTACATTGCTTGTTTTAACTACTGTCAATCGTTTTATGTAGGAAAAACTGAACATGGTCTAAAAAAGCGAATTTATGACTTGCAGCACAATAATGAAAATAATGCACTTTATAAACATAAGTTAACATGTAGTGGCAATGAGAGGTTTTTATTTTTTACTTTGGAAGTAGTAACTACCAATCCAAGGGGTGGTCCTTGGGAAAGCATGGTAGAGTACTGCAACTTCTTATGGCAGTTGAGGCTAGATGCAAGTACCATCCCCGGTGAAAATTATATGGTTTCAATTGAGTAGTGTACTTAGACTAAGAGCAGCTAAGTTATGAATATTGTTGATTTTAAGAACCCAGGTGATCCATATTTAAAGTGGTTTTAAAATAATTTTTGCAAAAGGGTTTTAGAAAATTATTTCATTACATAATTCTACTAGTTGCATATATTTTATATGCATACATCTACATCTGTACTTGGGTACCTATTTTATATTCTGACACACTTATTAATATGTGAACAACTGTTGGTCATGCAATGCATAAATTGCCTGCTGATATGGGAACAAGTTATCAAGTAATTTATTAGGTAATTAATTAGTGATACTATTTAAGTAGTTGTTCTGCAAGTGCTACTAGTTCTGAAAAAGTCCCACAGATAATTAGGATGACAGTGCTTAACTTTGGGGTTAATAAACTTGTTTTTAACTGTAAAACATTAGCAGATGGTTTTCATCTTCCTATCTCAGCGGCTTTGCTTTGGAATTCATCCCCAGTGTATTCTTTGGTTCAAAGTACTATATTTCAAGCTGCTGCCTTCCCAGTCCTAACCCAAAGGCAGACACTTTCTGCTGACACCTTGAAGTCTAACTGGGATAAAAGTGAAAAACCAAATACAGCACAAAAACATATCGCAACCTATGGCTGTCAGTTGTACATTTGCAGCATGCTTCCTTTCCTACCTCAGAACATAGCTACCTGTATATACATCTGATTTCAATTGTGAAGAAAGTAAAAAAGTAACATTCACAGTAATTCATTCCAATTTCTTATTACTACAAAGTACTCTGGTCCTAGACAAGTTACAGAGACCTTCTATGCACATCTCTGAGGTGTGACTGACAAAAGTTAAAGAAATAATGACCACACTATCCCCAGACAACATACACACTGTAGTGGTCTTCTATGTATATCCTCTGAAGCTTGGCTGTGATAAAACTTATAATGACCACAGTATCTCAAGCCCCCAACAAACAGCAGCAACCTCTGTGTCCATCTCTTAGCAGACTCGGTTTTAGACTAGGTGAGACCCATGGCAGGGGACCCTACTAAGCTACTTATACAGCCAGGAGTGAGGACCTAAATCATGCCTGTTCAATCCAGTTAAGTTCTTTGAAATGGACAAAGAAGCCATGGCTAGCAGCTCTGTGGTTCATAGAACATAGTCTGAACTGGCTGAAGCCTATGACATGATTCTTTATGTTGGTATTGTTAACAAAGACCTAAGCATAAACCCTTGCATTGTGATGTTGATATCAAATTTGCTGTCAGGCAAAAAAAGAAGTTATGTACTTACCATAACATTCCATGTGAGTTGTTCCTCTCGCCTTCATTCTTACTGATAGGTTCGGAGCCGATCCCTTGGCTCCAAGTCGGCCAAATTGCAAAGCTTGAGGTCTTCAAATAGCTTGAGACCGAAACCCTATCTCATGATGTTCCTCTACTTCCTTCAGATCTTGTTTGCTGCCAACTAGCAACATAGTCACAGAGTAGCAACACCATACTCATATTTCCAGTAACTGGTGAAAGGAAAAAAACTCCTCAGAAAAAACAAAACAAAACAGACAGAGTCAACTCTTGAACTTCTAGACACTGGTTGAGGGGGTAGGAGGGTGGGTTTGTAAGAATGAAGGCGAGAGGAACAACTCGCAAGCAATGTTATGGTAAGTACATAACTTTATGTGAAGTAGTTCTTACTAATGGGGTAGCGTCCCCAGCACCACAATCTTGGGTGGCTCATGGGAGTACCTGCCTAAGGACAGCAGAACCAAAGGAAGACCTGTCCCTAGAGGGCTTGTCTACTTTGTAATGAGTAATAAAGGTATGTGGCTTTGACCATGTAGCTGCCACACAAATAGAATCTATTGGTAGCCTGGCCGAAAAGGCTGTAGAAGTAGAGAGCTCTAGTTGAATGAGCTTTAACTTTATTTTCTAAGGGAATATGTGCAGAACTATAAACAAAGGATATGCAGTCTGAAAGCCACTTAGACAAAGTAGGTTGGGAAACTGCAGCACCTTTCCTGGAATCTGAAAATGACACAAACAGCTGGTCAGATTGTCTGTGGTCTTTTGTCCTGTCTAAATAGAAATGAAGCTGTCTGTGAACATCAAGCTTGTTAAGCATATACTCCAATTGATTAGTATGATTACGAAAGAAAATTGGCAATTCAATGGTTTGATTAAGGTTGGATTCCAAGCAAACCTTTGGTAGGAAAGAGGGGTTTGTTCTGAGGGAAACTCTATACTTGTGGAATATCAAATATGGATGCCTTACCGATAGGGCCTGCAATACTGAAACTCTGCGCGCAGAGGTGATAGCCACTAGGAAAAAGTTTTTCACGAGAGAAATTTCAATTCACAGGAAGATGCCAGTTCAAATGGAGGAAGAATAATCTTTGACAGAACAAGATTTAGATTCCATGGAATAGTAGGGGATCTAACAGGGGGCCGCAAATGTATTGCACCTTTTAGAAAGGCCTTTGCCATTGTATGAGACATGACATTGTCCCCTATTTCACCAATCTGTAAATTTGATATAGCAGCCAGTTGAACTCGAATAGTTGCTGCTGAGGCCCCTTCATTAAATAGCTTGGTCAAAAATTCCAGTATATCAGATATCGAAAAAAGGAACGGGGTCAATGTTGTTTTGCTGGGCCCAGATAGAAAATCTCCTCTATTTACTAAGATAAAGTTTTCTAGTTGATGACCTCTGGGAAGACAGTAGTATATGTTGAGCTTCCGCTGACAAATTTTGGAACCTGGCTATTCTTGGAATTGGAGCAGCCACGCTGTCAGTTTGATGGACTGTAAAGAAGGGTGAAGAGTTCCTGACAAGTGAGTCAGAAGGTTCGGCACTGGGTCCAGGATCCAGGGCTCTTCCAAAAGATGAGGCTTCAGGAAGGGGAACCAAATCTGACGAGGCCAAAAGGGGACTATTAAGATAACTGTCCCTCCCAGGGCACTGGCTTTCTGCAGAGCTTTGGGAATTAGCGGGAAAGGAGGGAAAGCATAAAGAAGACCCTGGGGCCAATCGTGTATGAGCGCATCCCTAAGGGACTCCCCCACTGGGGGATTAGGGCAAAGTACTTGCTGCATTTGGTATTTGTGGGAGTTGCAGAGAGATCTCAGCAAGGCTGGCCCCATCTGCGGAAGATCATTTCTGCCACTTCGTTCTTGAGGGACCACTCGTGTGGCAACAGAATAGCTCTGCTTAGTTTATCCGCTATCAAGCTGGAATTCCCCGGGATGTTTGTTGCAATCAGAAAGTGCTGGGTGGACTCTGCCCAATGCCATACTCTCAGGGCGTCTCGACAGAGGATAAGATCTGGTCCCTCCTTATTTGTTTATATATCAAACTACTGACATGATGTCTGAATGGACTGCAATGGTCCCCAGAGGAAAAGAGTCTTGCAAGGATTGCAACACTAAGAGTACCGCTCTCATCTCTAGGACGTTGATATGCAAGTGAGTCTCGTGTTCTTGCCATATGCCTTAGGCTGTCCATCCCTGATAATGCCCCCCCCCACCCGATCAGGGAGGCATCCGTGGTCATAGCTGCAACTGGAGTTGGGAGAATAAAGGGACGTCCCATGGTTACCGGTTCGGATGTCAGCCACCACCAAAGATCCTTCTTGCATGAGCTGGTCATCCGAACCAGGTGATCCATAGGTAATTCTTGAAAGGACCACTCACACAGTGGTAGCCATTGAAGACTGCGCATGTGTGACCTCACTAGAGGTACTGCTATAACAGCTGCTGCCATGGTGCCCAATAGTCTGAGAATCACCGATGCTGGTACTCTGTGCTTTGGGAGAATGCCCAGAATCTGTTGTCGAAGGATAAGAATTCTTTCCCAAGGAAGTTTTAGGGACATGTTGACGGTGTCCAAGTCTGCTACTATAAAGACGGTATGTTGCAACGGCGATAAGGCAGATTTTTCTAAATTTATAGTTCTCCCCAGTTGAGAGCAAAGGTCTAAAGTAATGTCCCTTGCCTGTATGAGATGATGCCTGGTGGGTGTGGTAAGGAGCCAGTCATCTAAACACAGAAGCACCCGGATTCCTTGATGCCTCACATGAGCCATTACCACTGCCATACATTTGGTAAACACTCTGGAGCTGTAGTGAGACCAAAGGGCAGGGCTCGAAACTGGTAATAACTGGCCCCCAGCTGAAAGCGCAGATGATCCCTGGATGGCCTGGCCATCTTTATATGGTAGTACGCATCCTGGAGATCTATTGAGCACATCTGTCTTTCCCTAAGAACGGGAGTATTGACTGAAGCGTGACCATCTGGAACTTTGTCTTTTCTACAGATTTGTTGAGTCTGCTGAGATCTAGAATTGGTCTCCAGTCCCCTGTTTTCTTTGGTACTAAAAAGAATCTTGAGTAAGTTCTGGATCCTTTCTGGTCTGCTGGGACTGATTGGATGACTTTTTTTCTAGCAACTTTTGAATCTCTATTGTTGCTACGTCCCGAAGACTGGGTGGAATGTCTGGGATCTTTCTTAAAGGTTTTGGGCATGAGTGAAAGGGGATAATATAACCTCTGGCTATTATACTTTTGTACCCAGTTGTCTTTTGTGATTTTGAGCCAGGCACCTAGGTACAAAGATAGACGACCCCAGACTGCCTCCAGAGGAGCACTGATAGGGTTTCCCCAAGGAACTAATCCCCATCACCCTGGTTCTGCGGACCCCCTCTGCCACGTGGACGGCATCTTCCATTATTGCCCCCCTTCTCTGCCCCTGGAGAGGGTTTCACCTCGTGCGTCTGAAAAGGCTCCTTGGGCTTTGCGGAACCACATTTTCCCAGCCCGCTGGCTTTTGGGATAAGGGCTAGTAGGTGTTTAAAAATGGACTCCTATGGCAGAGTCTTTCCGTCTTGTTCACATCTGGTAAGGGTCTCTAAGTTTAGGTCCAAAAAGTGAGGAACTATCAAACTGGGCAGCATTCACAAAGGATGACTAGAAAGGTTCCACAAAAGAACACAAACGCATCCAGGAATGTCTCTGAAGAGCTATTCCTGTACCTGCTGTCCTACTCGTCCCATCAGCTGCGTAAGATAAGAGGTGCATGGCAGAGTTGACAATGGAATTAAGGGTAGTAAGCTGAGATGTAACCTTATCAGCTACTGCACCCTGAAGAGTATCCCCAAGCTCTTTTAGGAGATCTCTTTGAAACCTGGTAAAGTGAGTTAGATAGTTCAACGAACAAAGAGCAAATGTTGCAGAACTGAACATGCGCTTGCCAAATCTGTCCATAATCCTAGACTCTCTATTAGGAGGATGGACAGACGTAGAGGTCTCTGACATCTCTTTCTTAGTGGCTGCCTTAACCACCATGGCATCAACAGGAATAGGTTTGGATAAAAAAGTCTTGTCATGAGGTGCAGAAATATATTTGTTTGGTCTTCTAGGGACAGGTTCCATGGTATCTGGTGACTCCCATGCCCTTTGAGATAAAAGATCCATCAACTCACTGAAGGGCGGAGATACCCAAGAGGTGGAGGGTCGGGAACCAAAAGTTTTAGGAGCACCGATTCATCCTTGGAATGGTTGATGGGCTGCCAGTCACACCTCAGCTTCAGGACCTCTAGGATATCCGCGAAGGATAATATCCTCAGTGGGGGACCTTGGGAACCCTTCCGATTCCGCCAAATCGGTGTCAGACGTGACAGATTCCTGAGGGGAATCTACATGTTTCCTCTTACATGTCCTCTTCCTAGGGACCTCCTCAGTGGGAGCTTCTGGGGAGGTCTCAGAAGAGCAGGGTTCCCCCAAGGGAGCTTCCTGAGGCTCCAGGTCCCTACACTTAAGGATCTGTGGTGACAAAGAAGATTCCGGTGCTTTACGGGAGGAGGTAGTCTGCTCAGAAGTTGACTGTCTGGGGGAACAAGACCCTCCTCATGGCATCAAAGACACCACAGCTCCGATGCGAGGAAGCCCCTGGGTTCGAAGACCGAGGACTCCTCCCACACCAAAGCCACCTACTCCAACCCCGAGGTGGGAGCCGAGCTCATCCGCACTGAAGCCCCGAGGGGAAGAGTCTGAACTGAAACATTGGTTTGACTCCCCTCCTCGGAACAGACGGGCGAGTGTCGGCTCCCAGAGTTTGTAGCCAGGGCCAAAGACATCAGGGTTGTTGGTGCCAATAAGCCAGACATGGGTGTTGGTGCCGATGGTTCCACAATCAACTGATCAGCTCCCTCTGGCTCTGAAGGCTCGACTCAAGTCAGAGGAGGAACAGCAAGCAGGGTAAATGACTTTATCAGCTCTGAAGCTGCCAGAGTCGAAGCCGATAAAATTTTAGGTAGCGCTTAATTTTGTAATAATCTCCTCACCACACAATCCACATCCAAATCTGACAGTCTGGAAGCTTGAGAGGAGGCCACGGAAGGAGCAGGTGAACCCAGAATTGAAGACCTTAGGGATGGAGATACCGGCTCCAAAACTGGGGACTGGCTCCTATCCACTACTTGAACAGTCTGCTCCGCTAACTGTGGAGCCGAATCAGATACCTTCTTTGAAAACTTCGGAGTCAAAAGGCCTTTCGGCTCTGAACCAAAGACAGAAGTGGAGGAAGGTGGTTTTGGTTTTTCCTGAGGAGCCATGTCCAAATCCGATTGAAAGGCGGACTTAATAAGGCCCCTTTCCACTAACTTTCTTTTTCTCTCTGCCGGAACCCTGGAATTAAAACTGTGGCACACAGAACACACTTCTTGAAGGTGGACCTTCCTAAACAATAAACATAGATGGTGTGACCATCTGAGAGAGACATTTTCTGATTACATTTGGGGCATTTCTTGAAGCCCGACTTCACCTTTTCAGACATGTTAATCCAAGTTCCACTAGACAATGTCAGTAAACAACTGAATAATCACAATCCAATCCAAAATATTATTCAGAGCCAAACTTGGCTATTACAATAATCTGTATTTAAACAATAACAGTTATTTCTAAAGAAAATAAAGCCTAACTTCGGCTATGAAATAAAGTAATTGAGCCTGACCGGCTAAGAGAAGAGGTTGCTTAACTATTTCAGCAATCTCTGCTATCGATAAAGAAAATAAAGCCTAACTTCGGCTATAAAATAAAGTAATTAAGCCTAACCGGCTAAAGTAAAGGGGCTAAAGCCTAAACTTGGCTATGAGGGATAGGGTACAAAGATGCCTAAGTAGGCACAAAAAATCGGCCTAATATCAATAATGGAAATTGTTTCCACTAACTTTCTCTGTAAATTCCTCACAAAAATGGGGAAAGTAAATACCAGCCTAACTTCGGCTAAGGACAAAAAGTCTTCTCAATAAAAGATGAAGAAACCAATAAGAAAAACTTTACTTAATTGACTACAAAAACAGCCTGAGCTGAAGGAACACGCTCGATCTGTTGCAGCGGCAAACTAGATGAGGGAAGTAGAGGAGCATCATGGGATAGGGTTTCGGCCTCGAGCTGTTTGGAGACCTCAAGCTTTGCAATTTGGCCGACTCAGAGCTGAGGGATCAGCTCCTAACCCATCAGTAAGAATGAAGGTGAGACTGAACAACTTCACATCACATAGTTAAAGAAATTGGAGCTACTTCAGAAAAAAAAAGACCAGTGGTGTACCTCATGGCTCTGTGCTGGGGCCTGTCCTGTCCTATTCTGTATCTATTTTTCTGGCTTTATAAGAAATAACCCAAACCTATGATTAAATTTGCTGATGACTGCAAGCTGGGTCATGATTCCTCAGCTTCTAATGCCACCTCACTGCAGCCTGCTCCTTTCCCTTGGTAAGCTGAACTGGTGAGGGTCAAGAGCAAAAGACATCTGGAATCACTTCCCTGCAGAGATAAGATCTTACATTTCTCTGCTGGAATTCAAAGTTAAACTAAAACAGCAATTTAAAACAAAGCAGATTATAATTGCTTCAGAGATGCAGGATACATTATAATGCAAGGTAACGTACTAATAATCTCTTTCTTTGCCATTACAACCACAACAGGGCATTAGGATGCAAACTCCTGTAAGTAGTATAAATATGCACCTGACCTAACCTTCCTCACCTTTCTTACTTTACACTGATGACATGGTCTTATTTCACTCAAAACTGACCTCCTCTGCCATAAAGCAACAGCTACAAACTGACTTCCTTTCTCTTATCAAATGGCTTGGATTACAGAAAGCTTATTCTGAACACTTCCAAACCTAAAACAATGTTGTCTGGCATTTCCCTAAACAGCATAACAACTCTCAATCACTTGTTATCCATGACCACCTTGACAACTCTATTGATCAAGTCATCTCCTTCAAATACCTTGGTATGTGGGGCTTAATCTGGCACTGAACTTTCACCTTCACCATTGTCCGGAACAACAGAAGAATATAACGTTCCTCCTATTCTGAACCTATAAAATCTCCTCCTTTCTCTCTAGGCCAGACAGAAATGCTACAGACAAAGGCCTCCTAATAGAAAAACTTGAATATGGACTTCCACTGGTTGTATCAGTACCAAAAAAAAACTTCACCATCCAAACTATAAGCAACTCTATATGCAGTTTCATTACCCTCTCCTCTAGAAATGAGCATGATTGTATCACGCTTAATAAATTCAATTGGTTACCTATCCAACAAAGTGCCCACCTGCTTCTTCAATCCCAAATCTACAAACTCCTCAAACAACACTCCTTTTCTTGCCTCCAACCCATTCAGACATCCCTCCCAGTTATAATCCAAGTCATCTTAACCATTCTGTTTCACTTCTTCAATGCCCAAAACCACACTTTATTGTACTAAACATGCCTTCTTCAGCCTAGGCTCCAATCTTTAAGAATAACTCCCAACTAATCGTAAAGACATCACCTTGTGCCCCTCATTCTTTGCTCAGCTTAAAGTTTATCTCAACTCTGAATCGGTTTGCAAATGCTTTTCCTCTGGGCACACCTATCACACACTCTCATTTTCACCAGTCAGGCAGCTTTGTCTTCCTTGCATTATTTTATGCGACATCTCTTCCACATTTTCTACAGTTAATTTCTGTGTGCCCTTACCTAACGTTTGTTATTTTTTACACGTTGTGCTCTATTCCTTCACTATTTCACTCTCCTCTTTCTCGTCCCCCTTCCTCTAGTCTCTTACACTGTGTACTTTATTATTATTATTGTTACTGACTTGTTGGTAACTTCACACATTTTGTTTGTATGTATAATACTTCTTGTGAACCTGCTTGTCTATTGTCATTTATTTGTCCAGGCTGAGACTGAAATAGGTCCGTTTGGATCCTTGCTACCAAATGAAATAAATACTGTAAAAACTGGAGTGCCCTAAAGTAAATAGATTTATGTTCACTACACAGGCTGTACAACCAATGCTTTTAAACAGAATGTTAACGCCTCGTTGCAGTACCATTTTAACATTCATAATAGCTATGAATTGCATTATGTTATGCTGTTTTTCACTATTTATAGTTCCTGTGACATTTATAAGGAGCCTGGATTGTGGCAGAAAAAGGTAAATACACTAGCCCACCTACCCGGTTATCAAATGGTATTAACAAACAGCCAGACAAGGTTTTCAATATACAAGTTTATTACTCTAACATGGTTTTACAAATTAAGCTTGTTAGATTAACAGGTCTCTAGTTACTAGAGTCAGATATAGGACAACTTTGGGTAAGGGTAGTACAGTAGCTGTTTTCCACTCTTGAAGAACGCACCCAGCAAAGAAGCTTAGAATCAAAAGGTTCAGGAGAGGCACTGATATGGCATTTTTGGCATCACATTTCCCAGTTGTGCAGATTATTACAGAATGTCCAGATTTTTGGTCTATTCCTCATAAGTGGTTCTGTGGCAAATCGAGGACTGAAGTCGTTTAATGCTAGATATTTAAGTTTCAGACACAATGTCCTTCAGAAAATGCATGCTAATGCAAAATCTGTTTTTCTATTAACTTTCTAACTTTACAAGAGCAATATTTAATACTGTCCCTGTTTTGGGCTTTTGCCCCCCACACACACACATTACTGCGGTAAGTTGAGAAGTATGTTTGGCACTACTGATTAACCATCCAGGAATATTATCAGGGTACGTGTACTTAGCATTTTTTGTTTTGGAGACAGCAGTTATGACTTAGTGAGTGGTAATCCTTGGAGGAAGTTGGAGCTCAGAGATTTGTGGAAGTTCTCAAATTAGCCTTAAATTTATCTGCTAACATGTTGGCAATATCCTTTCAGTTGCAGTGAGTATTGTTGTGGACTACCTCAAAGCATTGCTGGGTGTTATTTCTTTCTAGGTAGCAGGTGAGAGAAGTACAGCCCATTTGCTCCTGCCTGGGGATTGCGATCAGTTCTCTGTTCGCTGCCAAGAGTTGGGTGGTATGGAGCAGGCCAATGTTTCTCATGCCAAATCCCCCTTGGTTACTGGTGCAAATTCACCATGACAGCACAGGCTTTGCAGGCTCAAATTCCACCAGGTAACACCTAGTTTTTCCACTAGGTGACACCCCTGTGATGAACCAGGGGCATCTTCCCCTACCCCAGGATTGGCGAACAGACACTGGATGCTCACTTCTGTTCGACCTTACTAGTTCCTACAGGCACCCAATTTTTTTATCTCAGTTCGGTTTGCCTGTAACACAGTCTACCTTGAATGGAAAATATACTTGATCCACGGGTTCTGTACTACCATACAGAAATTTTTTGCTGCAAAAACTTAAAAATGTATTGGTCTAAAGTAGAAAATGCATTTTCATTTAGTATTTAAGTATAGTCAAATTCACTTAATACAGAAACTAGTGTATTTTGGAGTAGGCAATGTCTTTTTTTGCCTTATCCTACTATATGTGCAGTACTGGACGTGCTGGAGGGATGGATTCTTGTCCCAGGCACTTCCCATGCTTTGGAATAAGATTCCAATCTACGTTAGGCAGAGCTCCTCGCTAGCACTCTTCAAGAGAAGCCTTGATGAGTGGATGGGAAGCGGAGAATTTACCCCAGGGGTCGCTTCAGTGGCTCTGCTGAACAGAGGCACAGGGAACTAATCTAAGGGGGTGGCGAAAGCCAACACATTCTGGCTAGGCTTATAAATGCCTTCGGAAATATAGCCTAGTACCTACCTATGAACCTATTCTCATCTACCAGTAACATATGCCAACTTCGTTGGATAATGTATTCAAACCTTCCTATGTCCTTAGTATAGGGCAGAACCATGGGAGTCTATGTTAATCTTTTATTCCTATTACATATATTCCCTACTACTACTCTGAGTAGTAGGGTTTCCCCTTGCACTCTCTTTCCTTTGATACTTTATAGTACACTTTATTGATCTCTTGTTCAATGTACCCCCTGGTCAGAAATCCTGTTTTAAGATTACCAAGTTCACTAACATACACCTTTTCTTGACAGCAAAGCTGTGCTCTATATATATATACACACACTATATATGTACAAACATATACTGTTTCTGTTGAGCTGCCACTCATGGGGGTCCAAGAGCTTTCTGCTTAATTGGTCTGCCAGGGAGTTGAGAGAGCCTGGCAGGTATTGTGCTAACAGGTGTATTTGCATGAAAGAGGCTGTGAACCAAAGGGTCATGGCCAGCCTGCACAGCGGGTAGGAGTGAGGTCCTCCTTGCTTGTTGATGTACCACATCACAGTGGTGTCGTCTGTTTTGATTAAGAGAACCCCCTGGAGAGAGAAGGGGTTTGAAAGCTATCAAGGCCTGCTGCACAGCCATCATCTCTTTTTGACTGATGTGCAGGGGGAGGTGCTGGGGGTTCCATTGGCCCTGTATGCATCTGCTGCCAGGTGTGCACCCCAAGCGTAGCCTGATGCATCTGTGGTGAAGGTCTGGGTGGCGGGGTGTGGGGAGAAGGGAAGTCTCTTGTTGTGGGAGCAGGCTGCTACCCACCAAAGAAATTCCTTCCTCAGACAAGGAATAATAGGCAGAAGAGTTTCCTGATTTTGAGAGTGTTGACAACAAAGGCTCTTTAGGTACCACTGAAGTTTCCTCACATGCAGTCTGGCATATGGAATGAGGAGTATGCAAGAGGCCATGAACCCCAGGGCTTGCAGGATTTTCCTTGCCGAAAGCTGGGGCCTGGTGGCCAGTTGAGAGAAGTAAGCTGATAGGAAAATTTGTTTCTCTGGTGTAAGGCATGTCATCTGGAATGCTGTGTCCAGACTTGCTCCCAGGAAGATTATCCTTTTGGTGGGTACCTGTTTGGATTTCTTTTCGTTAATTGTGTACCCTAGGGAGGTTAGTAGGTCCTTTACAAAGGCCAGGTCTTTGAGCAGCTTTTCCTGCCTGTCTGCCTGAATAAGACAGTTGTTTAAGTAGGGATAATTTGAATATTTCTTTGTCTGCAAAAGGCAATGGTCGGAGCCAGGCATTTTTGTGAAAACTCTGGGAGCAGTAGATAAGCCAAAGGGAAGTGCAGAGAACTGAAAGTGTTGAGATTCTGCCCTGAAGTGGAGATTTTTCTGCAGGACTCACTGATAGGAATGTGGAGGTAGGCCTCTTTTAGGTCCAGGGTGGCTAGCCAAGCATCCTTGGAGAGCATGGGTAGCAGCTACTGGACGGTGAGCATTTTGAATTTTGGGATCACCAGAAAGGTGCTTAGAATGGATAGATGGAGGATGGGGTGTCAGGTGCCTTCTTTTCTGGGCACTAGAAAAAGTCTGGAGTAGAAGCCTTGGCCTATTTGCTCTGCAGGAACATGCTCTACTGCCCCCAAGGAGAGCAGGGAATGGATTTGCTTTTGAGCCTCTGCCCATTGATTTGGTGGTAGATCTGTGGCTCCTTTTGGGGTTGGAAGGGTGTGGAAGGAAAATTTGTACCCCTGAAAAGCAATGTTCGGAACCCTCTGGTCCTTGGTAATGGTGGCCCAGGTGCTTCAATGAAAGGAGAGTTTTCCTCCTAGGGGTATGTGAAGATGGGCAGAGGTGAAGTTAGGAAGGGACAAGTCATTGTGAGTTCTTACCACAAGGGGGTGGCTTAGAACTCCCTGGTTTTAAAGTGGAAGTAGTCCACTGCTTAGAGCTCTGCAACTCCTGGGGCTGCTGTCTGGGGGGTCTGTTTCCATGGGGCCTAGGCTGGTCCTGTCTACTCAGAGCAGGAAAGGACCAGTGCTTGGATGGAAAATGTCTGTTGAACCTAGGGGGCTAGACCTGTAAGAAATCTAACAGTCTACATATTTTTGCTTTTTCTTCCATCTTTTATAAGACCTCTTCTGCTTTAGTGCCAAGTAAGTTATCTTTGTGCAAGGGTGCATCCAACAATTTTGATTTGACATAGTCTGGCAGGGATTGTTCCTTAAGCCATGCATGTCTTCTAATGAAAGATCCGGTGACTGCTGCCCTGCAAGAAGCTTCTAGGGCGTCAAAACCACATTGCAAAGTGTGTTTAGTTACTTGACCAGCAGAATGCATTAAGTCCTGTAAATCTTTAGATTCTGCCCATGCAGGAAAGGAGGAAATTTTTTGTTTAAGGAATTCCAAGGTATGTTGCTGATACTTGAGCATATGGAACTGACAATTTAGCGCCCTGATAGCAACAGTAGCTGAGGTGTACACTTTTTTACCCCATCTGTCTAGTGCTTGGGAATCCCTGCCTGAGGGGGGTGGGATTTTTAGCTGAGGTTGCTTTAATTCTTTAGGCCCTTGAGTAATGACCTCAGGGTCAGCTGTAGGATTTTTAAAAAGATATTTGTGTGAGTCAGGGACACTGTAGTACCTGTCTAGTTTTCTGAGAGCAGGAGGGAGGGAGTCTGGAGTCAAGCTGGATTCAAGGAAGACATCATCCACCACATCTAGGTGGGATGACTAAGGGACCGTGTTGTGGAAGATCTAGGAACTCTCTGAGTCTCCTTTTAGACTGCAGGTCGGCCTCTCCCATTGGAAATGCTCCGTTAAGGTATGCATGGCTTTCCCAATGGAAAAATCCTCTGGAGAGGCTGAAGGAATGGATTCCTCTGCATCAGAATCCTCATATGTGGAGAGGAGATGCATGTCTTCAAAGTCAGATGCATCGGATTCATCTGACTCTTGTTCAGACAAAACTACTGGAGACAGATCTCTTTTCCTTTTTGAAGGAGTGGCTTGGCTTCCCCTAATCAGCATGATAAGGTCTTCTGCCATTTTAAGCATTTGAGACTGAGGCAAGGGAGCAGGTACCTGAGAATGGGTAGTTGGTTTCTTGGGTGTGGTTCGACCCCTGGGCCTAAGGAACTCAGTTGTTTTCGAAAGAACAGTAGCTGTGAAAGAAGGCGTTGGTTTATATTGAGATTCGGTGTTGCGAAGGACTTCTTCGGAAGCTGGTGCCCGCGCAGCGGCTCCGGACCCATCCAAGGTAGACACAACCGCAGGATCCTTAGACGAAGAAGAGTTCTGCGGCATACTGGACTCCGAAAGGGTCTCGGTAGCAGCCTGTGAATTAAATGAAGCAGGCATCAGGGGCTGCGAAAGTGCCTCACTGAGTTCTGGAGGACTGATGACCAGCTTAATGGAAGCATCGTCAGAAGATTTGGTCCTGTGCAGTCTGTTTCTGTCTTTATCTTCAAGTTTTTTCAGAAGATCTGCTGTCCGATGGCTTACTGAAGCCATACCGGAATTAGAGGACTGTAATTTGAAATATCTGGCTAAAATAAGGGCCCGACAATGAAAAGTTCTGGCGTTAAACAAAGCACAGAAGCGACAATGAGGGGCGTTGTGGTCTGGGCCTTGACTAGTGACGCAGTAAAAGTGGAAGTCCCGGTGTGGTACTTGCTTTCCACAGGTGAGACAATTATTAACTTTTTCTGGCATCGGTTAGTGCAAGAAAAAAGGATCCCGAACGGGGTACTTCGCTTTCGAAGACTAGAACTTCAAATCGGAAATGAAACTCAGACAGCGGCCGACCGGCACTCTTGTGAACTGCTTCTGCTTCGGGTTCCACGGCAAGATAGACTGATGTAATGGCATCGGATGCCTTCCTTTATACCACTGATGACCTGACGTCAGTCTTCAAGTGACAGCAACCGACACAGGAATACTAAGTCTCTGGTATTCAGGCAGACCGAGGGCTACCCTGTCAGGGATAACCCAAATGTGATGACTGCAACAGTGAAACACGAAGAACATTAGTGAAACATATATGCTGGACTCAGAGGGGGGAGGTTTGAAGGTCAGCTGCAATGAAAGGAAACAGGAACTAGAAAATACAGTTTTCCTAAAAAAAAAAAAAAAAAAAAAATGCAATAACTTTGAAGAAATGCTGAACAGCAAAGCAGCTAATACATATGCTTTCACTTTCCAAGCACTATATACATACACACACATAAAGGATAACTTCTGAGACAGGACTTCAAATAGTAACAATACAGTCACCAAAACAACCCTCAAATGAACTAAAATAAAGTAGGTTACTTTAAAAAGAAAACACTAAACTTCAAATAATGAAACAATAAACATATCTGTACTGGGACATTACCACAGCAAACCATCATAAATTATCTGATACAAATGCCCTGAAGTAATCTCTTGCACTGACTGGCAAATGACAAAACTACCGGAAGTCTTTTTTCAAAGAAATTAACTATGTTCATGTCATAGACCATATTAGTTAAAAAAACGGAGACTGATTTGATTCTTAGTGAGTACTGCCCACCTGCTGCCAGATAATCAAACACATTTATAAATTACTTGTACCAGTTGGGGGTCAAAGGGGCAAACAATAATGGGACTTGTTGCCAATTTGAAACCAAGAAACATACACTTTATATGCCTTTCCAAAAGGAATGGAAAGGATCTTAGCGGCTATTATGGGTGTTTTTTTAACCTTTCGTGCATCTGCCATGCTATTTTCAACACTACTTCCTATAAGGTTTAACACTTCATATACGGTTTACGTGGAATGATAGATAAAGTTATCAAAAGCAGTAATTTATGTATATAGAACAGACTGCTTAAGCAATGCAGCAAGGGTTTATAAACTTTGCCAAGCAGGATAAAGATCACGTAGCACCCAAATCTCCTAAGCTCCATTTATTTAGTGTTGAATTTAGGAGCCCCAGCAGTTCTGTACATCTCTGTTCTCCCACTGAAACTTATTGGACACTTATGATTAACATGACATTACGTATTCCTTTTTAACTTGTTAGGGATTGGCAATTCTCTTCTATATATACTCAATTTACATGATGTTAACTTTGACACAGATAAATGCTGTACACCCTACCTATCAGATTTTATTTCTGACACACAATGCCACTGTATCGACAGTCACAAATTACTGATTATTTTACCAAATATAGTGTGGTAGTGTCTTTAATCAGCAACTCTATCTCACAGAAGTTGGCCACAGATCTAGATACTCTCACAATACAGCAGTTTTACCCACATCACTCCAAGAATTTTCACATTTCACAAAATTATGCTAATTTATTTACCCCCTCCATACTGTAACCAGTCTGAAGTGCCAGAATCCATTAGATGATGCTGATTCTTTAATACAAAATCATAATAAACTTTCACTGATTCACAAAGCAACTTGTTTTGACCAGTTTTGGTTGTTAACAAGCTCTATATAGATGCCATACTACATTTTCAACTATTTTACCGTACAAAAAGAGTAAAATCTACTAGCATCTCACAATACTGATGATTCTTCAAAAACAGTAAGGACACAGTGAAAGTGCATTAATTATTCCATGAAATTAATTCATTTCAAAGGTATAAAAACATGAAGTGCATAATTAAAGAAAGTCTGTAGTGTTGTTTGTTCAGGACAGTTGCCACTTCTAAGCCAATAACCATCTTCAGAAAACACAATTTTGCCTACGTAATTTTTAAGGAGCAGTTCATATCTTCATCTACGGCTTTTAAAAGTGAAGCACTAAAGCACACAATTTCCAACCGCTTCTATTTGCTGATACAGCCCCATCTTCGAAAATATGACAATGTCAAAGCAGGATCAAGTTGGGGTGGGCTACAACATAGTAGTCGGGGGTTCAGACAGATGTACAGGTACATGAAACTAACAAGTTAACCAAGACATTTCCTATGCCAAATCGTTTTAGCTTCACCTACATGTAGTGTATTTTAAGTACATCAAGGAGACCTTTTTTAATCCTCATTCACAGCAATGCAGCATACCCAAAGCAAAAATGTCATTACATTCTTGCACACAAGGACAGATGAGAACATGACGTGACTCAAACAGTTGCAGATGAAATTGTGAAAGAAAAACTAGGCAAAACTTTTAGTTATGTACTCACCATAACTTCAGATGTTTGGGATCCATCTCGCCTACATTCCTAATGATGGGTTCGGAGCCGATCCCTCGGCTCCGACTCGGCACGCTTATGCCAAAGAGCGAAGTCTCTTACTGGCTGAGCTTACCATATCCCAGGATGCACCACTACCAGTCCCCCAGATCTAGTTTGTCCGCATACATGCACACATGCATACCCTGCTTATATAACATCGTCAGATGAAACAAGATAAAACAGTAGAACTCAAAACCGTTCAATCTCTTCTGATCTCCAAGGCAGGGGGAAGGAGGGTGGGTATTAGGAATGTAGGCGAGATGGATCCCAAACATCTGAAGTTATGGTGAGTACATAACTAAAAGATGTTATGTGATCCTATCTCGCCTACATTCTGAATGATGGGACAGCGCCCCTAGCACCTGAATCCTGGGTGGCTCACTGGAAAACACTCCTGAGTACCGTGGAACCAAATGAAGCTCGCCCTTTAGATGCCACATCCAATTTGTAGTGGGAAATGAAAGTGTGCGGATTGGACCAAGTAGCCGCAGCACAGATTTCCGATATAGCGAGCTTGGAATGAAAAGCTATAGAAGTAGCCATAGCTCTGGTAGAATGAGCCTTGATAGATGTTGTAAGTTGCTTATTCAAGAAGAATAAGCCTGAGTTATGCAATCTCTGATCCATTTTGAGATAGTAGCTTTTGTGATGGTTTGGCCCAGTTTATTATCTGAGAAGGACACAAACAACTGGTCTGACTTACAGTTGCTGAGTCCTGTCTAAATAGAAGCGTAATTGCCTGTGAACATCCAATTTATGAAGAGTGTATTCTGCTTCATTGGAGAATTTTGGGAAGAAAACCGGTAGCTCTAGAGATTGTTGGAGGCAGAAACTAGAACAGACCTTTGGGACAAAGGATGGATTAGGCCTAAGTGATACTCTATCCTTGTGGAAAATCAAGCACGGTGGCTTAATAGACAGGGCTTGAAGCTCTGAAACTCTTCTTGCAAGTAATTGCAACTAAGAAGGCAGTTTTCCAAGACAGATATTTTAACTCGCATGTAGCAGCCGGTTTGAAAGGGGAGATGTTAATGCGAAGCACCAAATCAAGATCCCACGGAGGTGCAGGATGAAAAATTGGTGGTCTTAATAGGCTCGCACCTTTAATGAAAGTTTTGCATAGTCTGCTGCTCATCAAAGGAGGATCCATGGATTCGTGGAATTTAGAGATAGCCGCTAGTTGGACTTTAATAGTTGAGACAGAAGATCCCTGATTAAACAGGGATGTTAAAAATTTCAAGACCTCTGGGACAGGAGCAGTGATAGGGTCTAAGCCCTTGAGTTGAGCCCAGATAGCAAACCTCTTCCACTTACTAAGGTACAATTTGTTAGTGGTGGGTTTGTGGGTCAAGATAAAATGTGAACAACTTCCGGGTCTAGTGTGTGCCTTCTAACTAAAGTCGGAAGTGGAGGAGCCAAGCTGTCAATTTCAAAGATTGAAGGGACTGATGTCAAGTCCCGACTGATGGATTATCAAGTCCGAATCAGGTCTAAAGTCCACGGATCGCCCACTGCATGCTTCTTCAGGTAGGGAAACCATACCTGACGAGGCCAGTACGGGCAATCAGTATCATTGAAGACCCCAGTTGAGAGGCTCTTTGAATAACTCTGGGAAGAAGCGGAATTGGAGGAAAGGCATAAAGTAGCCCTGTTGGCCAAGGTTGTGCTAGAGCATCCATGGCTGGTACTCCCTGATGTGGGATCAAGGAGAAGAACCTTTGGCACTTGGTGTTTAATGGAGTTGCAAATAGGTCGCAGCACGGCGTCCCCCATCTCCTGAAAACCTGAGCTGCTACTGTGTGGTTTAGAGACCACTCGTGAGGAGAGAGAATTGTCCTGCTCAATTTGTCTGCCAATATATTTGACTTTCCTGGGATGTGGGTCGCTACCAAGAAGCGGTTGGTAGCTACAGCCCATTCCCACACTCTCATGGCCTCTCTGCAAAGGGGGTATGATCTGGTCCCTCCTTGTTTGTTCAGATACCAAACCACCGACATGTTGTCTGTGTGGATGGCGATGATGCCCTGAGGAAGAAACTTGTGTAAGGCTTGTAGGGATAGAAGTACAGCCCTCATCTCCAACACGTTGATGTGGAGAAGAGCTTCCTGGAAGCCAGGAGCCCTGAACTAGCCTGCCCAGACAATGCCCCCCCCCACCCTATCTGGGAGGCATCTGTCGTCAGGGTAACCACTGGAGAGGGAAGAACAAAGGGTTTCCTTGATCCAAATTGGATGTCTGAAGCCACCAGCGAAGGTCCCTTTGCATATATCCGTAATCATGATGTGATGATTGAGGGAAGATCCTGAAAGGACCATTGCGCTGACAATAGCCACTGAAGAATCCTCATGTGCAATCTTGCCAGAGGGACTAAAAGAACCGTGGCAGACATTGAGCCTAGAACTTGTAGAACCATCCTGGCTGGGGCTTTGGATCTCGAGATCAGAGCTTGAACTTGGCCCTGTAAAGTTTGGATCCTTTCGGCAGGAAGAAAGACGCATCAATCTTGAGTCTATCTCTGCTCCTATGAACTTTATGCTGAGAGGGCAGCAAGACAGACTTTGACCAATTGAATGTAATCCCCAGGGTAACACCCAGGGAGATGGTGGCTTTGAGGTTGTCCATTAGTAGATGCCTGGTGGTGGCAGTCAGGAGCCAGTCGTCCAGATAGGGAAACACTTGGAATCCAAGACTTCTCAGGTGAGCCGTCACTACTGCCAAACACTTGGTGAACACCCTGGGGCTGTGGTGAGACCAAAGGGCAGAGCGCAAAATTGGTAATGACTGACTCCCAGGCTGAAGCGCAGATACCTTCTGGACGCCTGATGTATCGGTATGTGATAATAGGCGCCTTGAGGTCTATGGAGCACATCCAAACATCCTTCTCCAACAATGGGAGAATGGATTGTAACGTGACCATTCGAATTTGGATTTCGTGACGGATTGGTTCAGTCTGCTGAGATCCAATATTGGTCTCAGGTCCCCTGTCTTTTGGCACTAAAAAGAACCTGGAGTAATTTCCTGATCCGATCTGGTCTGTGGGGACCGGTTGGATGACTCCTTTTCTAGCAGCTTTAAAGCTTCTGCGGCTGCCATTTCCCTTTGACTGGGTGGTGGGTCCGGGATTCTTTTGGACGGTGGGGCGAGAATGTGAATGGGATGGTGTAACCTCCGGCAATGATCCAAGCACCCATCTGTCCTGAGTGATTGACTCCCAGGCTTTTAGGTGCTTGGCAACGACACCCGACTGGCTCCGAGCAGCACAGCCGGGCAATCCCTCATGACGTGTGGGAGGCTGAAGAGCCACGAAAGGACTCATGGTCTCCAGAATTGCGGGCCCTCTGCCGCCTCTGGGACGGCGCTCCTGAAAAATTTCCCGCCCTCTGCCTCTGGAAGGGGATTCTTCCTGCTGTTGGGAGAAAAACTTACGGATTTATGGAACCACATTTTCCCCTCCTTTAGCCTTGGGGTAAGGCCGAAAGGGAGTGGAATAACGGCACCTACGGCAGATAAAGTTTTTCCCTCTTGCTCACAGCGGTAAGGGTGTCTTTAACCTTGGGTCCAAACAAGGAGGACCCATCAAAGGGAGCGCCGGCGAAGGAAGACTTGAAGGCCTCCGAACTGACACAACGGAGCCAGGCTTGTCTCCGAGAGCCACGCCTGTGCTGCCGCTTACCCGCCTTCGCCGCATAGGAAATGAGCCTCATGGACGAAGTTAGAAATTGACGTAAGGATAGCCAACTGAGAGCTAACCGACTGGGCTAGCTGCTCAGGTAGGTTACCCGAGAGGAATCTGACAACTCCTTGACCAGATCCCTCTGAAGCCTGGTAAAATGTGCCAAATAATTCAGAGACCTTAAAGTAAAGGCCGCTGAAGTCAGGGTGCGCTCTGCACCTGTCCATACTCCTAGACTCCTTATTAGGAGGATGGATGGACGCTGAAGCCTCTGCCACGCCCTGTTGTGTAGCAGATGCCACCACCATGGCATCTACAGCCACGCCTTTAGTGAGGAACTCCTTCTCGGGGAGCAGACAAAAATTTATTTGGACGAGAAGGGACTGGTTCCACGGTATCTGGATGTTCCACGCCTTCGACAAACTAAATCCAGAAGCTCGTCGAAGGGCAGAGTCACCCAGGCGGCGGAGGGCTGAGCCCCAAAGGCCTTGAGGAGCACTGACTCGCCAGTAGAAGGGGGTTTGGAGATCCAGGCGCCTCGTTGTTTGAGGATCTCTAAGATGACTGCAAAGTAGACATCATCCGAGGACTACTTCGGGGACCCCTGTGCATCATCAAGATCAGTGTCTGAAGTAATAGACTCGGGGAGTCCACGTGCTTCCTCTTGCACGATCTCTTCCTTGGGGTTCCTCCAAGACAGCTCAGAAGAACCCTCAGGAGGAGGGGAACCCCACTGGGGTAACCTCAGGCCCCGGGCTCCGCTGACTACGGACAGGGAACTGCCAAAGACCCAGTCTCCACGCCTAGGGAAGGTGCCGGTAAAGCCGGGAGATGGCCAAGATGACTTGGCCAAGGCACTCCTCATGGCTCTGAAAGCCGGACCCCAGAATCCTGGGAGTGTCCGTCCCCGGAGCCGTGATAGTCGACGGAAGACCCGCAGCAAGCACCGAGGGGAGGCTCGGAACCGAAAGCATAGGTCCCAAACATCACCCCGGTCCAGCCGAAGACGCCCGTACATCAAACTCGGACCAAGGCCCAGGTTGGAGTAAGGGTCGGAGCCGACCCTGAGATCTCCATCGGCTCCAACAGCACCTGCTCCGACGGAGCCAAGCAGTCGGAGGAGGAATGGCAATGGGTGGGCTAAGGTCATCGGCCCGGCCAACTGGGTCGGAACCGAAACAAATTTTGGAAGACTGGGGACTGGAACAGTCTTTGGAGCACCCTGTCTATATCAGAATCTGACATCCTCAAGACCGAGAGGAAACAGAACGGGTCCGAAGGCCTCTCCAACGGCCCCAAAGGGCTAGGGGACCGGCTCGAGGCGACTCGATGAGTATCGGCGCCGAGGGAATACACACACCAGTTTCCATCGGTGCCGAGGTGGACTTCGCCGAGGAGGAAGTGTCTGAGCGGGCAACCTTTGTCGGCTCCGAGAGCAGTGGAGCCGACGAAGATGACCCGCCTCGATGCCCCAGCTATCGGCTCCGGCCAGAGGAGTCGATACTGGTGGCATCGAGGCAGACCATTCACCTCGGCCCAAGTCCTTGGAGCCAAGGAGAGGCCTGCCTTTGTTTCTTAGCGATCGGATCCGACGGACTGGTCGGAGCCGACGCCCTTTTCCTTTTGGCCGGAGAAGGAGAGGATGCCAAAGCTTCTTCGAAAGAAGGTTTAATTAATCCCTTAAGAATTAATTTATTTTTCCTCTCCTGGAGGACCCTTGAGGAAAAAGCGTGACATACACTACATGATTCCTGTAAATGCTTTGCCCCTAAGCAATACACACATAGCGAGTGATCGTCCGTGATGGACATTTTGAAGCTACATTTTACACATTTCTTGAAGCCCGAAGGCCTGTGATTCTGAGACATTATAGAAATTTTCAAAAGTAACTGAAAGAACACTGGTAATACACCTAGAGTAGGCTTACAGTTATCACTCGCAATACTCTGAGTTAGTCAAACACAGCACAAACTCTGTAATATAATAATTTCTCTCCGTTAGTTCTTATTTAAGAAGAGAAATGTAAATGATTCAAAACAGAACCGAAGTCACCTACAAACAAAAAGACCGGGAAAGGCCTTTCCAGACAAGAGGTACTCCTAGTCACTCAACACAAGAATTCACCAAGTGAATTTTGTCAAACACACTCAAAACACAAGAATAGCTGTTAAAACAGCT